>NC_045793.1:61940722-62171246 GCF_009873245.2 Balaenoptera musculus | reverse complement strand
CCTGACTGTACACCTGTAAGAGAATGAGTGAAAAAAAGCAAATAACATCTTGATACTAGTATAAATAGATTGACTTTATCAACCTCCTAAAAGAATATAAGGGATCTCATTTTTCCTGGATCACACTTTGAGAACTGTTGCATTATTTTGACTAAAATTTTTTTTCTCTCCAAAAATATTGAATGGTGGCTGGTAGCTTGCTGGATCATGAAATAAATAGGATAGAGGCTTGAGAGTTGATTTCTGGGTGAATAGAACTCAAAAAGGAACATGCTGTATTCAACTTCCCTTCTCGGCTCAAAGAGTAATAATGTTTTTTTGTTGTTTTTTTAAAAATAAATTTATTTATTTTATTTTTGGCTGTGTTGGGTCTTTGTTGCTGTGCCTGGGCTATCTCTAGTTGCAGGACTACTCTTTGTTGCGGTGCACGGGCTTCTTGTTGTTGAGCACAGGCTCTAGGCACGTGGGCTTCAGTAGTTGTGGTACGTGGGCTCTAGAGAGAAGGCTCAGTAGTTGTGGCACACGGGCTTAGTTGCTCCACGGCATGTGGGATCTTCCTGGACCAGGGCTCGAACCCATGTCCCCTGCATTGGCAGGCAGATTCTTAACCACTGCGCCACCAGGGAAGCCCCAAGAGTAATGTTTAAAGCAGGGAAGAGAGCCTTTTCCTTAGTTCAATGCTCTTTCCATTGGGTTTAGATTCAGTTCTCTTTTGAGTTACTGCTAGGTATACGTAGGCTTGGAAATCCCAACCTGAGCGTTAGCCACTAAGTAGAGCACATGTGAAAGGAAATTGGTATGGCACTCTTTTCCATTCTCCCTTTCTTCATTTTGATATAAAGCATTATAACACAGCACTAACTTTGGGTATTATAGAAATCACCGAGGATGCAAAAAATATTTGTGAAACTCACAGAACAGTAAAAGGCATTCTCACTTTTTGATCTTCCGAACCTGGAACTGGTGGGAATATTTTTAAAAAAACCAGAATTACAGTTTGAGATTTACACAACTTGATTTTAACTTGACTGTGAGGTTTTACGAAACCTTTCGAAGGTGATACTGATTGAGCACCTTTCAATGTGTCAAATACTGTCCTAGGAACTAAGGATATGGTCATTGGTATACTTTCTCCTGTTTACAGAATATAAACTCCCAGAAGACAAAAAATAGTTTCCTACCTCTCAGAGTTGTTGACCATGATGCTTTTCACAAGACACTGGTACAGTAAGTATCAGCTGGCTTGAAATAAGAGGGCAAAGCATCTCCTTATTCATGCCCCAAGTCCCCAAACCTGATTATATTTCCACATCTATTTTACACTCTGTAAACACTTTTCTCCCTCCATTCCTTGATCATTCTCCCTTGGGCTCAACTCTCTTACCTCTGTTTCCCAACTTAATAAAGGCTTCACACAGCAGTCTTGTTTAACGGAAATACTTTCCAATGCCACAGGATCAAGTCCATACTGCTTACTTGGTAAACAAGATCTAGCTCTAGTTTACCTTCCTGCACTCTTGATACTCCCTATCCATAAAGCCTATATTGAGCCATTCTCCAAATCCGCCATGGCCTTTCATATGGATGACTTTGGCCATTCTATTCTTTCTGCTTAGAGTGCCCTCCTCAGTTATGTCTACTGGATAAATGCATAATTATCTTTCATGGTTACCTTAGTTTCAGTACTTTTCATAATCAGTCTTCCCCATCACCCATGATCAAATTAACTGCTTTCCCATCAAATATTTTCTTGTTCCTTCATTCACATCTCCTACTATGTACTTATCATACTTCATCATAGTAGGTATGTGCATAACTATTTTCCCCTAGACTATAAGTTCCTCAAGAACAACAGCTATAACTCTTTTATCTCTATCTCTCCAGCAACTAACACATTGCCTGGCTTGTAAAATGCATTCAAATGTTTGTTTGTTTTAAGTGTGTGTATGTGGGGGGCACAGATGAAATTATTTTTTCCAAATAGATATCTTTATCTATTACTGCCTAATTTACTGAATAAAAAATCATATGGTCCCATCATTTGACACAGTTATACACTTATATAACCCAAAGTCATAAACTAGATATATAACATGAACTATATATACTATTTCCTTTGATGTGTATTCAACTCATACAAATTATAACAGAAGTACATATTAATTCAGAGACAGAGAGACTAAAAGTATCTTCTATTAGTAATTTATTAAAACTACAGAAATAGAAAATATTAACACACAGCCTTCACCTAATGACCCTGAAATATTTTATGAGCATTACAGTTACACAACCTCAGTACTAGAAAGGACCTTGGAATTTTATGAATCCTGAAAACGTATGTAAGGATTAGAAACAAATAAACCTTCCAAAAATTACGTAACACCTCAAAACCAAGTTGTATTAAGTCTCAAACTATAACTCTATTTTTAAAACTATTCCCACAATTTCAGATTCAGAAGATCAAAAGTGAGAATACCTTTTTGTTACTTTTCAATGAGAACATTAATATGTCTTGCATCCTCAGTAGAAATTAGAGAAGACACAAATAGAATGACATCCCATGTTCATGGACTGGAAGATTTAATATTGTTAAGATTTCAATACTACTTAAAGTGATCTACGAATTCAATGCAATTTGTATCAAAATCCAATGATTTTTTTTGAAGAAATAGAAATATCCATCGTAAAATTCATATGGGATTTCAAGGTACCTCAAGGAGCCAAAACAATTTTAGAAAAGAAGAGTAAAACGGGAGGACTCACATTTCCTAATATCAAAACTTACTACAAAAGCTACAGTGATCAAAACAGGGTGACACTGGCACAAAGACTGACATATAGCCCAATGTAATAGAACAAAGTGCCCAGAAATAAACCTCGCATGCGTGGTCAAAAGCTTTTTGACAAGGGGGCCAAGTCCATTCAATGGACAAAGGACAGTCTTTTTAACAAAAGGTAATGAGAAAACTGGATATCCACATGCTCAAGAATAAAACTGGACCCTTACCTAACACCATATACAAAAATTAACTCAAAATGGATCAAAGACCTAAGCTAAGACCTAAATGTATAAAACTCTTAGAAGTAAACATAAAATAAAAGCTTCCCAACATGGAGTTGGCAATGATTTCTTGGATATGACACCAAAAGCACATGCAACAAAAGAAAAGATAGTCAAACTTGGCTTTATAAAAACTTTAAAAACCTGTAAATTAAAAGACATTATCAACAGAGTAAAAAGGCAACCCACAGAATGGGAGAACACATTTGCAAACCATGCATCTAGTAGGGGATTAATATCCAGAATATATACAGAACTCCTAAAACTTAACAATAACAACACAAACCCAACTCAAAAATGGGCAAAGGACTTGAATAGACACTTCTCCAAAGAAGATATACACATGGCCAATAGGCATGAACATGTTGAGTATGAAAAAAATGCTCAACATCACTTATCATTAGGAAAATGCTAACCAAAACCACAATGAGATACCATCTCACATCCATTAAGGATAGCTACTATCAAAAAACCCCAGAAAACAAGTGTTGGTGAGGATGTGGAGAAACGGAAACACTTGTGCACTTCTAGTGGGAATGTAAAATAGTACAGCAACGGTGGAAAACAGCATGGCCGTTCCACAAAAAAATTAAAAATAGAATTACCACATGATCCAGCAATTCCACTTCCAGGTAGATGTCCAAAAGAATCTAAATCCAAAAGAATCTAAATCCAAAAGACCCCTGAAAGCAGGGTCTCAAAGAGATATCTGTACACCCATTTGTATAGGAGGATTGTTCACAATAGCTAAAATGTGGAAGCAACCCAAGTGTTCATCAATGATTGATGAATATGCAAAATGTTACATACAAGATGGAATATTATTCAGCCTTTAAAAGTAAGGAAAATTTGACATATGCGACAACATGGATGAACCTTGAGCACATTATGCTAAGTGAAATAAGCCAGTCACAAAAAGACAAATACTATATACAGTAAGTCCCCTACACATGAACGAGTTCCATTCCAAGAGCTCGTTCATAAGTCCAATTTGTTTGTAAGTCCAACAGAGTTAGCCTAGTTACCCAACTGACACAATTGGTTACACAGTACTGTACTGTAATAGGTTTATAATACTTTTCACACAATAATACATAAAAAACAAACACACACAAAAAATAAACATTTTTAATCTTATAGTATAGTACCTTGAAAAGTACAGTAGTACAGTACAACAGCTGGCATACAGGGGCTGGCATTGAGTGAACAGGCAAGAAAAGTTACTGACTGGAGGAGGGAGAGGAGGTGGGAGATAGTAGTGCTGAAGGATCGTCAGCAATAGGAGATGGAGGGCAAGCTGCAATTTCACTCACATCTGACGCTGATGGCCCGGGTTCTGGTTCCTTGCTGGATTCAATTCTGTCTACCCTCTTGAAAAAACGATCCAGTGATGTCTGGGTAGTAGTTCTTTTTTTCTTGTTATAGATGACACGGTAGCACTAGATTGCATTCTGAACAGCTGCTGCAACCTTCGTGTACCGTTCTACATTCGGGTCCTGTGCCTCAAAAACTAACAGTGCCTCCTCAAATAAAGAAAATCCCCTTGCCATTTCCTGCATTGTGAATATCTTCGGTTCTTCAGTTACTTCTTCTTCCTCTTGTCTCTCTTCGTCCTTTCTCTGGGCCTCCAGTTCCATCAGGTCTTCATTAGTAAGCTCCTTGTGTTGCACAGCAAGTTCCATCATTATTGCTTGGCGCTTCTTAGCAGTACCAGCTACATCACCACTGCTTTTACGCTTGCTTCCGGACATCCTGGGCTTGAAATAAAGATACTGTACTATGGTACTCTATACAGTACTTTAAAGTACACAAAAGTACAACCACTTGTAGAGGATGCATGCATGTAACAATGTACACCAGACACGTGAACATACACTATGTGATTGGACGTGCAAACAGGTTTGCATCTTTGAAAGTTCAAAACTTGATGGTTCATATGTAGGGGACTTACTGTAATTTCACTTATATGAGATACTTAGCTAAAATCATAAAGACATAAAGTAGAATGGTGATTTCCGGGGACTAGAGGGAGAGGGGAGTTACTATTTAATGGGTGTAGAGTTTCAGTTTTACAAGATGAGAAGAATTCTGGAGGAAGATGGTGGTCATGACTGCACAATATAAATGTACTTAATACCACTGAACTGTACACTTAAAAATCGTTAAGATGGGGCTTCCCTGGTGGTGCAGCGGTTGAGAATCTGCCTGCCAATGCAGGGGACACGGGTTCGAGCCCTGGTCTGGGAAGATCCCACATGCTGCAGAGCAACTGGGCCTGTGAGCCACAACTACTGAGCCTGCGCCTCTGGAGCCTGTGCTCCGCAACAAGAGAGGCCGCGATAGTGAGAGGCCCGCGCACCGCGATAAAGAGTGGCCCCCGCTTGCCACAAATAGAGAAAGCCCTCGCACAGAAACGAAGACCCAACACAGCTAAAAATAAATATAAAAAAAAAAAAAGTAAAGACTTAAAAAAAAAATCGTTAAGATGGTATATTTTGTGTATTTTACCACAATATAAAAATTGGAAAAAAAAATCAATGATAAAGATGTAGATTGCTCCAAATTAATCTATATCTCTATCTATCTATCTATCTAAAATGTCATCCCAACTAAAATATAAGATACTTAAAAGTTAAGTAACTTGGTAAAACGTAACTGAAAGTTTGAAAAAATAAACATGAGAGTATACCTGGGAAATTCCTGAAAGGGGTATAGGGGTGGACTAAGCCTAGGCAGACCTACTTAAGATACAAGATTTTTAAAAATTAAATAATGTGGCAAAAATTATTGTAAATGTTGTTTGGAAAAATAAACATGTGAGTAAAACATGTGGTATAGTAATTAAAACAATTTGATATTCAGGCTGAACAGGCATATCAGTGTACCTGTGAATCGGAAAAAATTTTTTAAAACACTTTTATTAATTCATACTAAAGATATATTGCTGAGAAACTTTTTTTTTCCTCTACAACCAGACTTAGAATTATTTGAAAGTGTATCAGTGAGATTGCAACACCCCACTCTGACATGTATGATGAATCGCTAATCAGAAACAGCTTCAATTTCCAACACAGAGCTTCAGATAAGGGTTTCCCAGACACAACATTCCACATTTATCTTAACTTTGTAGTCTTCAAGGAAACAGGACTCTTAATTCTACTTCTCAGCCCAGGCCTGATGTTAATTAACCTGATTCACAGTCTTGCTGTGCTTTAAACCTATCAAATATTGTTTCATTTAAATTCTGTCTAAACTCCACCCTTCTCCAGAATCCTATAATAACCCTATCCCCTCTGGCAGTTCCTCTGGTGTGTGATCTCCCTCACAGCAGCAAGTTAATTAACCTAACTTTGTTAGCCTAAAGATATATATCCCTGGTGGTCTTTATCAGATCAAAATAGTCTGTTAAAAAAAAAAAAAGTACATATGGAAATTTAATACACAATACACATATCATTTCAGATCAAGAAAAAGATGGCTTATTCAAGAAATGATATTGAAATAATCTTCTGGGAAAAAGATAAAAAGCAACCATCTGGATCCCTACCTTTCTCTTTCAAATTCCAAATGTTTCTAAGATTTCAATATTTTTTAAAAATGAAATTTAAAAAAAACTAGAAGAAAACATCTTTTTACATCTTTATATCATGAACTGAGATCTTTTCAAAACTCAAAAGGTATAAGTATAGTAAAACTGTATGAGGTTATGCATTTAATAAATTTCTGGCAGTGAAATTGCTGGTTCAAAGGTGTGTTTCTGTATAAAATGTTAAAAAAAATCTGTACAGCAAAAAATAAACAAAAAGTATCACAAAGAAAAAGACAAAAGGCCAACCTAATATAAAAACAGTTAAAGAAAATAAAGGATTCGAAGGAAAAGAAAATACAATGGTCAAGAATGTTCACATTTCACTCATATTACAGAAATGTAAACCTCAAATGCAGAGATACTATTTTTAACCTATCACAGTGGCAAAAAATGTTAAGTTCAGTAACAGCCAGTATTGACATAGATATGAGAGAAAACTGGCGCTCATCCGTTGTTTCTCAGAATATACATATTTACTGTCTTTTGGAAGGGCAGTTTGGCAACATCTTTAAAATTTTTCAAGTATGCCTTGACCCATCATTTCATGATCAGAAATTTCTCTTACGGACACAAACACAGAACTGTGCAAAGATGTTCATGGCAGCCATTGCCACAGATGTTTGTTAATGAGGAACAAGTTTAAAAAAATATATGGTACATCCATACCACAGAATATGCTACAGATGTTAAAAACAATGATCTATATGAACTAATAAGGAAAATCTTTGCACATTTGGCAGGTTATGACTTTCTGTTAATAAGGTGTAGTGGCTACTTTTTAAATGAGAAATGTAAGGAAAAAACAAACCCTAACTGAAACCGTAGATTAAATATGTATACATATATATATACACACACATGTACATATATATGTATATGTATACATATACATACACACACACACACACACACACACACACAAAGAGTATGTTTTCATTCCCATCTCTATCCCAGGTTCTCACCAAAGGTAACTACAGTTGACCCTTGAACAACATGGGTTTGAACTGCCCAGGTTCACTTATATGCAGATATTTTTCAATAAATATACTGGAAGACTTTTTTGAGATTTGTGACAATTTGAAAAAAACTCGCATATGAGCCATGTAGGTTAGAAATATTGAAAAAAATGAATAAAAAGGTATGTCATGAATACATAAAATACATATGATACTAGCCTATCCTTACATAGGCATAAGGTGAGTGATATTTAATATAGAATTAATAATGTGTTAGTTTTCCTGTTTTATAACCTTGTTTTCAAAGAATTACATTACCTTACAGGTACAGTATGCCCCCCCCTCTGTCTCTCCCTCCCTTATAATTTATGCTTCAGCAATTTTGAACTATTTACAGTTCAATAAATATCTCAATGCAGTGAGTTCCTCCTCTATTCTGTCTTTTCTGTCTATATAACATCCCCTTCCCTCCACTGTCCATACCCCAACCTCTGTAAATCCCATTAAGCCAGTTTCTTAACCGTGGCATAACTGACATCTTGAGCTGGATAATTCTCTGTTTGGAGGCTGTCCTGTTCACTGTGAGATGTTTAGCAGCATCTCTGGCCTCTACTCACTAGATGCCAGTAGCACCCCCCCCCCAGTTGTGACCCAAAATGTCTTCAGACACTGCCAAATGAATGCATAAAATATACGTAGATTATATACTAGTGTATCCTTACATTCGCAACTGGGTGACTGAAGTAACTAGAGAAGGAAGAAAAAAGCTTACTTCTCACTACAATCCTGTGTGTTTTAAATTTCGTACCTCTTCTAACCTTTCCACCGCTACCACCCTAATCCAAGCCACCTTTCTCCCTTCCTCTTATCCTCCCACTTTTTCTCTCCCAACTACTGCAACAGCCTCCTAATCAACTTGTCCCTTTCTTCATCCTTGGCTTCTTCAATCCATTTTTACCAGTCCTTTTAAAAGTTAAATCAGATCATGTCACTCATTTGCTCAAAACCCTCCAGTGTCTTCCCAATGTCACCCAGAGACAAAACCAAAACCTTAAGATGAACCTCACACAGTCTGCCATCCTACCCCCCACGCTCCTCTCTTGCTGATCTCTCCTTCTAGTATTTGGTTTTTGTACGTCAAAAAGGAATAAATAGCAATTTCAAAAACTGAACCTATTACTATCTGTTCCCTTGCTGTGTTCTAACTTTGGACTTGTTGCTGTTCTTCAAACACATGAGGATCCTTACACTTGCTGTTCTCTGTTGGGAACACAACTCACCCAGATACTCACATGGCTCACTCCCCAACTCCTTCAGGTCTTTACTTCTCAGGGGGTCTTCCCTGGCCACCCTATTCCTACTCACAGCACCTATTAACATCTAATACATTACATATTTTACTTACTCATCTTGTTTATTGTCTCTTTTCTCCATCTTGATCAGTGGTTCTCAAACCTGAGTCTACATCAGAATCACCTGAAAGGCTAGTTAAAAGAGTTTCCGAATCAAGAAGTCTGGGGAATAGAGCCTGAAAATTTGCATTCCTGACAAGTTCCCAGATGATGCTGAGGTTCCAGGGACCACATTTTGAGAACCAATGTTTTAGAATGTAAGCTCCATGAGAACAGAGATTTTTGTTCACCTATTGACTGCTTTACCTCTATGACCTGCTACATGCTAGGCACTGAGATAGGTAAATGAATTTACTCTGTTCCCAAGGCACCCTCTGATTTGGTCTGCTATATGGTGCTAAAATTTTACTGCATACTGTAAAAGATAAATTACATGACTGTAATGAGTTAAACTGTGTCCCCCAAAAAGACTGGGGTTGAAGTCCTAATCCCAGGAGCTATGGATGTGATCGTATTTGGAAATAAGGCCTTTGGAGAGGTAATCAAATTAAGATTAGGTCAGCAGGGTGGCCCCTAATTCAATATGACTGAAGTGCTTACAAAAACGGGAAAACACCATATTAAGACAGAGACACACAGGGAGAATGTCATGTGACAACAGAGGCAGAGACTGGTGTGATATAACTTCAAGCCAAGGAACACCAGTGACACCTGAAGCTAAGAGGCATGGAACAGATTCTTCCCTACAAGGTAGAGCATGGCCCTGTCAACATCTTGATTTCAGACTTCCAACCTCCAAAACTGTGAAACAATAAATTTCCGCTGTTTTAAATCACTCAGTTTGCTGTACTTTGTTATAGCAGCCCTAGGAAACTAACACAATGACCAAAAATGCAAATGACTACACCAAGCCGTATAATTTCAAGTCTCCCTATCATCCAACTTGCACCAATTTGTTTTAATATATAGCTTTCATTGTGAACTAATCAGACTTCCTGTTTCAGAATCTCCCCAATTTAATACCGCCTCTCTCTGCCCTCCACGTGTCCCTTCAATGTGCAAGGCAGCTCACACTACAGGTTCTAGATAACGTACTCAGATTTTCTTTTTGGTTTCTCCTATGGGCTACCCTATTTCACATACAACAGCTTCTTTATATTTTTTTCTTCAAGGGACACTTCTTATTTTCACACATTATAGATTTTGGCATGTATTTTCCCATAGGACATCTGAATTAGTTATAAACTGAAAATTTAAATACACATTCGATACACATTTAGACTTCAAAATAAAATGCTAACTTCTCCTTTATGGAACAATTCTCCATTTTTTCCCCCTTATTCTAAAAGAATGACCTTAATCCCACTTAGGTTTGGGTAAAAGAATTTTGCCATATTCTTTCCACCTTGCTGTGGTTTGTACACTAGCCTCTTTACTCAAATCTCAACAAATCTTCTAAAAGTAACATGGTTGTACTGGGAAGCTTAAAATTTTAAGTGAATCTGAATGAAATTTCAGCACCAAGTTGTCCATTTTCCATTTACTGTTTGTTTACAGGTGCACTGTCACAAGAATTCCAATCAATGATTTCTTCACACAGAAACTCTAAATTACCATGGTTTATAAAGTAAGCTGTATAATGCAATTTTTATCTTAGTGAGCACAAGTCAATATACAAATTGTTAAAAGAGTTTATATATACAAATAGTATATAGCATATACCTAAATGACACACTTTTCTATTTCTATGACTAGATGATCATTAATTGATATGTACTTCTAAATGACTTTGTGATAAAATTCTAATAATTTCTGGATACTGAATTTACTCAGAAATATAGACTAGTATAATCTATACCCTAAAAAAACTATATTTAAGAAAAATACCTATCTTTAAATGGGTAGTAACCACAAAATATTTTTAAAATGCTGAACCCTAACTAAAAAGATCAGAAAAACACAAACTCCAAGCAAATTTAAGAGAGACATCTAATTGTTCTCCACTAGTACTAAAATACCATACTCTCTTCCTGTGAAGAATTTTAAGTGAGTCATTCTTTCCTTACTAAATCACTGTTTTACTTAACATATGGTAAAAAGAGTTAACTGTTTGGTAACTTGAAACTTTACACCCAAACTGTACATTAATACACAGTACCACTACGGCTGTCAGAAAATAAAATAAGTATGATTACTATACACAATACTTAGAACACACAGCACCAAGTGACATTTACCTGATAAAAGTGTGGAAAGTTGCAAAAAGTTAGTTTTACCTCCTAAAACCTCAGATTCCCACCGTCTAAACTAACACCAGAATCAAACAACTTGAAATTATGCACGACACCTTTTCCTGGCACCCAGGCAGAGCTATCACTGCCCGGTTTTTGGTAAATGAACATATTTCTGTTCGTTACACATTGGCCTAATTACTCTATTGCATTAAAGTTCTAACTTTATAATTAACTTTTAAAATCATAAGGAAACCAATTCATGGTTAGGATAATAGTTTTCAACCTGAAACGCTTTAAAAGGATATACCACAGTAACTATAAGGAATTGAGAGAACGAGATTATAAATCTAGTCAACTTTTCCAAAGCTTGTGATGTTTTGTCATTTGAAAATAATAATAAAGGGAGAGGGTAAGAGCTGGGCAAGAATAAATCCCCACCCCTAAATTTCCTGCGTATACAATATATCCAAATTCAGAGCTGTAAAGCCAATTTGTCAGCACCTACTAATCCCATCACACTTGGTGGGGAAGGGAGGAGGGAAGGAAAAAACTCCTTTCCTCGTCCTCCACGCAGCTAGTGCCAAAAAACACACCTGCCTCACTAGAGGCAGGGAAATTTAAAAGAACAAATCGGCCACAGACAAACCTGCTGGTCCAAGAGAGCCCTGAGGAAGTCCCCCGGCACTTGCGGAAGGCGCCCGCTCGCTGGGCGCTGGGGCGGCGCGGCAGCCCGGCTGCTCTCCTGGAAGGTGTCCACACCTGAGCGCCCGCAGGTCCGCAGGGAGAGGGCCCAGCGGGGCACGACCGCTAGGTGCTCAAGCCGCGCGGTCCGGAGCGCAGCCCGTGTCTCACCGTCGCCACCCGACGGCAGGCGGCGCGCGAGGAGGCGAGGGGCACGAGAGGGCAAAAGGGAAGGACCCACGACCCAGAGAAGGCTACATGTCAACAAAATAGCGGCCCGGAGGGCAGGCGGCCCCAACGGCAGTTCGCAGAGGCGCCGGGAGCAGGAAGTGCCCCGCGCCTCCCTCAGGAACCCGCACGTCCCCAGCCCCGGCGGCGACTCCGAGACACCTGTTTGGCGGCGCCGGGGGTGGGGTTCCACCCTCCACGCTCCCCCACTCACACACTCACGCTCCGAGAGGGGGAGGGCGAGGGGAACCGAGACATCGGACCCACAGTCTGAGGGCGCCTCCGCCGGCCGTACCTGACATCAGCCTCGGCTCCCTCTTGCCCCTCCGGGGGGGCAGAGAGGGGGACGACACGAGACCGGCGACCCTCGCTCTTCTCGGCAGCCGCAGAAGTGGCTCGTGGCTGCTAGCCGGGGCCGCCCGCTGCCGCCCAGATTATTCCCCGGCAGCGGTGGCTGCTGCGGCGGCGGCAGCAGCCGAGGCGGGCCCAGCGCGCGCTCCCGCCCGTTCGCTCCGCCCCTCCCCGCAGCGCGTCCGGGCCGAGGCCAGCGGACAGCGCAGCCGCCACCCAGGGCTCTCCCGGCGCTGACGTCGCCGCCGCCGCACCAGCCCCAGGGAAGGGCGGAGCGAGAGGGGGCAGGGTGGGGCGGGGCTACGACGACGTGTGGGCGCGGGGATTGGCAGCCGAGCGCACGCCCCGCCCTTGTGCGAAGGGGTCTGGGAAGTCGGGTCTTCTCTGAGCGATAGTTGCAGCTCTCTTGCGGCTCCTCGCAGGCGGCCTCCGCCTTCCTGATCCTGCTCTAGGGTTTTGCGTTAGCTTGCGGACCTTGAGAGGAGTTAAAAGCAGTGAGACATCAGGGACCGAGACTGCGGATAGCTGAGGGACCTTTGTCTGAGGGACAGGCTCTTACCCTGCAGGAGTCTTATGGCCTCTAGCCTGCTCTTAAACAGTTCTTTTTACCCCTGTTATGCCCCCCTCCCGACTCTCTTTACTCAGTATCTCTCTGGCCTTAATGAAAGGAAACACAGCAAGATGAGGTGCGCGAACTGTTGTTGCATAACCAGGTATGTGAACCCGCAGGGGCTGAAAACCCAATTAGTGATTCCACAAAGCCTCCTGAAGGCACACGTGGTCTTTGGTTCTGTCATTACTTCACTGCTGTCAGGCAATGGCCGGAAGAGCTTCCTCGGATCCTTGCAAAACCTCACCGCCCCCCTCCTTTAGTTGGCAAAGGGACTTTGTATCAGAAAACTGTTTTTGGATTAGAGCGAGGAGTCCTGGTGCGATTGAGGCAACCCCACAGCAGTCAGGAGGTGGGGTAAGGTCTTGACTTTACTGGTGTTAACCGTCGTTTACAAGGCCTAGCCTGAGGGTGAGAAAGCTCCCCTGCTTCCTTTAAATGCCCTCCTCAGCAGTTCTTTAGTGCCTTGGCCTCTGGGCTGGAATCTTGGTTCCCTCCACCTATTAGCTGTGTAGCCTTGGCAAGTTACTTAACATGTCCGGGAGAAATAATAACGTTAGTAAGGTATTGTTGTTGGCCACCCCTCTTTAATTTATTTACATTCAGCTTTAGTGTAGTTTAGCAGGATATGCGGTTAATAAATCCGAAAGAATCTTCCAAAAGAGTTTTAACACATCTAGATTCTTATCCAAACCTCATTTTTTCAGATGAGAAAACTGAGGTCAGAAAGATAAACTGAGAAGCCCGTTCTGGAAGAGAAGTGCAAGTATCTGATGTCCAGGTTAGTGCTCTTTCCTGGGCCCATGCCTCCAGACTTCTCTCTTGGATCCTTACCTCCATCATTTTCTTTCTTCCCCAGCCTCACCCCCTTTCCTTCCACAGCCGCTGTGAAACAGGGAAAAGAGACCCTTCAGAGGTCAAAGTGTTCCAACTAGAAAGCAAAACAAAACAAAACACCTCAGAATTCTTATTTTAATTTTATTAATATTTATAATGAATAAGGAATAATATTTTTCCAGTGAGCAAAGATAAGAAATCCTTCCAAGGATAAGCTCAGATATAGCATGTCTAAGATAATTTTCTTAGTGGCAAGAAGGTATGTTGATACAAACAACACCAGATCAAATCAGCCCCTCCTACCCTTCAGGGTATTTTTGAAAATAGCTATTATTTTCATGAAAACAATACATACTTATTCAAATACAAAAAAAATTTTCCAAATCCCGTAATTCAGAGGTAACCATTTTTAAAAGTTCATATTATACTCGTCCAGACATCTCTAAGAATAAAAAATACATAAAGATATATAAATACAATGTATGATAAACTGGATTTCATTACGTACACAGTTCTTTTCTCACTGAACAATGTATCATGAATAACATAATTTTTAAAAGTTGCATAGTGTCCATTAAGTGGATATACTATCATTTATCTAACCAGTATTCTATTGATTCATTTCTGTTTTTTCTCCAAATGTTTACTATTTTAAACAACTCTGTGATGAGCTTCTTAATGCACGTACCTTTGCACAACTGTGCAGCTGTCACCTTGAATAAATTCCTGGAAATGACATTCATGTCAGCCAATTTTTCTTCATTATCAACTAGAAAAAAGAAAGTGTGATTACTTTGAATATAATTTATATGTGAGACTCAAAATGACCAGATTCTCCCATTTGAAACACAGGTAAACCTTGGACAGTATGTTTGTCTGTCTGGTGTGGTGTTTCAGTAAATGTATGTCAAAGCTCCTTGGAGCAGAATAATGTGTGTCAAGGCTCCTTGGAGCAGGGTGATAGACACTGATAGTTAATTAAACCCTTTCTTTCTTACTAGCAGAACTCTGATTTTTTTTCAGGGTGACAGTGTGTCCAGTTAAAAATATTTACTTCCTCAGTCTCTAATAAGTCATGGTTTAGCCATGTGACCTGTCAGCAAAATGAAAGTAGGTGTTGCTAGGAGAGGCTCAAAATTTTATGGAAGAAACTTCCTGTTAGCCATTGGACCTATACCTGTCCTTTATCTTACCTGGAACAGTGACATGGTGCTACAGGTGGAGCAGCCCTATTTCAACCGCAAGAACAAGATAATAGCATAGGAAGCCAGAGGGGCCTGGGTTCATGATTGCTTTGGAGGGTCAGCTTACCCAGCTCTGGACTGCCCACTTCTGGATTTGTTGTTATGTGAGGGAAAATAAATTCCTCCTCTTTAAGGTCTTGTTGTTTGGGTTTTCCGTTATAAGCACTGAATGAAAGTCCTAATTGACATAAAAAGATAGGAAAAGTCATTATTTATTTAGCACTACATGTAGAATTTTTTAATGGACAGGGTAAGATGAAAATGGGGGCACAAAATGGAAACAAGCAACGACAAAAAACCACTCTCTAATAAACTTAGTTTTCCTTTAAATACCCAAATATTACAATTAGATTAACAAATCTTTTTGTAATAATTAGATTAAATTCTATAAGTTAAATTATATTTACTGGTGTAGTAGTTTTCAAATATGTTCACAGGTTCTTTCATACTTCTTCTTTCAAAAGTGAAGCTTAATTCCCCTCACCTAGAGTTTGGACTGTACTTAGTGACTCATGAAGAGAATATAGAAGTGCTGTAGTGTGACTTCTCAGAGAGACTATAAAACATATGCCAGCTTTCTTCTTGCTCTCTCTCTGGGATTGTTCGCTGGGGAAAGGTAGTTATGTCATAAGGACACTCAGGAACTTACAGAGTGACTCATGTTATGAATAATTAAGGCTTCAGCCAATTAGGAACTGAGGACTCCTGAAAACAGTCATGTGAGTGAATTTGGAAGCAGATCCTCCAGCCCTAGTCAAGCCTTCAGATGACTGCATCCCTTGTCAGTATCTTTATTGTACCCAAAGAGAGTTTGTGAGCCAGAACCACTCAGCTAAGCCACTCCCAAATTCCAGGCCCTCAGAAACTGTACAGTAATAAACGTTTGTTGTTTTAAGCCACTAAGTTTTGGGATAATTTGTTGTGCAGCAAAGATAACGACTACAGCTGGGTATAACAGAGCCTACCTAGCACAATGCCTGACACATTTGTAGGTATTTAAATTTGTTGCTTGAACGAGTAAACAGTTGAATCAATATATCTTTTTCACTTAAAGGGTAACATACAATGCTGGTATTATTTTTGATCCCTGACACCTGTGTTATGTAAGGTTTTTCTGACATGATCATAGGGAGATCAACTGTGAATCTTACTGAGATCTGAACATTGACAATCCTGGAAGAAACATATAGTGAATAAAGCAATGGAACCCTTGAGACATGAATACTGCTCCCAGTTTTATCAGTGATTAGCTGAGTAGCAAGTCACCTAAGCCTTCTAAATCTCAATTTCCCTATCCATAAATTGGGGGAAATAATCCTGACTGGCCTCAAAAGGTAGTCAATGTGATTATATGTGACAGTATCATTCTTTTAATTACATTAGGTTTGTAATGTCTATCCTACTTTTTTTTTTTAATTAATTAATTAATTTATTTTTGGCTGCGTTGGGTCTTCATTGCTGCGTGCGGGATTTCTCTAATTGCTGTGAGCGGGGGCTACTCTTCCTTGCTGTGCGTGGGCTTCTCATTGCAATGGCTTCTCTTGTTGCGGAGCACGGGCTCTAGGTGCGTGGGCTTCAGTAGTTGTGGCATGTGGGCTCAGTAGTTGTGGCTTGCGGGCTCTAGAGCACAGGCTCAGTAGTTGTGGTGCATGGGCTTAGTTGCTCCATGGCATGTGGGATCTTCCCGGACCAGGGCTCGAACCTGTGTCCCCTGCATTGGCAGGTGGATTCTTAACCACTGTGCCACCAGGGAAGCCCTGTCCTTTTTTATTTTTAAGCAGTTGAGTATTAAATATTTTAGGTGTGTATAACATTGATTTTTCTTTCAGGAAGTGATAACTAATAACTGATTTTACTGTGTACCTTTGTAAAATATTAACATCATTCATAGTAAGCAGTTAGGATTTAAGAGTATGGCAGGATGGTAAGTTATTATATGTCAGGTCTCACTTTATTAGCCTGTTGAAATATGATTGCACTTTAAAAAGAATACATAGGGCTTCCCTGGTGGCGCAGTGGTTGAGAATCTGCCTGCCAATGCAGGGGACATGGGTTCGAGCCCTGGTCCGGGAAGATCCCACATGCCGCAGAGTGACTAGGCCCGTGAGCCACAATTGCTGAGCCTGCGCGTCTGGAGCCTGTGCTCCGCAACAAGAGAGGCCGCGATAGTGAGAGGCCCGCGCACCGCGATGAAGAGTGGCCCCCGCTTGCCGCAACTGGAGAAAGCCCTCGCACAGAAACGAAGACCCAACACAGCCATAAATAAATAAATAAATAAATAAAATTAAAAAAAAAAAAAAAAAAAAAAAAAAAAAAAAAAGAATACATAATTATGACTGGCTCCTTTCTCTTTTCAGGACTTAATTTGTAATTACGGTTGGGTGTGTGCCCCTCTTTATGGTAACAGTGGTAGTTAAAGATACTTAGTAATAAACATACATTTAACCAATAATTTGGTCTGAGTGTAAGCGTTTATTCTAGAGCAAAATTACACCCAAGAGCAAGAAAATAAATGGTAGAATACACGTCTTTCTCTTTCAGAGAGGAAGACTTGGGAACGAAAGGGAAGGCTTTATATAATGGAACATCAGAGGTAAAGAATATGCAATTAGAGACAATGCACAATTTGGCGGTGTGACTAACTCCAGAGGTAAATATATGAGGATGAGTAAGACAGAGCTTCAGTGTAAGATTCAAGTCTTGATAATGTAGTGGATGAATTATTGAAACTTCCTGGTTTTGTTGTATTTTCTTTCTTGTTTTCTGCTATTCAGCTGTGACTCTAAATCAGCTGAAACTACTGACTCCTCTAGATATCAGATTATTTGTGATTTTAGTTGACCCTGGCTACCTCCCATCATTATTCACTTGAATAGGAAGAAGAAACGTAGAAAAAGAGACAGAGCTTTCTTTTCTGGAGATAGTGTGCTTTCCAACGGAGCTTCTCATCTCATATTGAAAATTCCTTCCAGGTTACAGTATTTTCATTCTGTGGAACCTAAGAGAGCATTTTCCAAACAGTTTTTATTCCTTGCAGCTACATCTTCACAAAATCAACCAAGATTCTGAGACAGTTGGAAAGGCTAGTGTTACTTTCTGGATTGACTGACACGTGAAGGGGATAAAGGTGGAGAACGGAGCAGAGGGGGAGATAAAGAAAAAAGGAAAGTCTGGAAAATACTTTTAATCTCAAGGGAAGAAGACTCAGCATGACTCACAACATGTTAGCTTGAAAGCAGAGACTGCCTTGTGAGCACTGAGGAACCAGAGAAATACTCAACTTAGAAGGTTGGGCTCCCTGGGGTTACCCTGTGTTCCTCTAGTTTCCTGGAATAAGACTCAGAATATTCCTTAATTATATTCCCTGGTGGCTCAACAAAAGCAGAAAACATTTGTTGTAAATGGAGTAGGTGATGCTTTAAAATCCGTAAGCGGTAAATTATTTATAAATGCGTTTGTTACCTCTGTGACTGTAAAGAACTGACTTACAAATTTTAGCTGCATAACGTGGCACAATTTTTTTCTTCTTTCTTTTAAGTTGTATTTAAATGTTTTTAAATCTAAGAATGGATTGGGGTTGATATTTTGTTGGGTTTCTGTCCATCATCCATTGAAAAGCACCCTCTTCCTCTTCCTTTTTCCTCCAGTTCCCATCTAGAGATTTGGTCCCTACAGCCATGTTTATATGATAGGACCCTTCTCCCTTCTTGATTGGATAGAGTTTGATCCTTGAAGGAATCTGAATCAATCAGATTCTCTCCTCTGAGAATTTGGAATTGGAAGAGAGGTCTTAGTTTCTCTCTATTGAACCCTGAAACTGTAACCCAAACAGGGGCTTGTAACCCAAACGTGTGAACCCAAGATAAGGGGAACCCATTGTACAGGGAGAGAGAGAAATGAAGCAGACTATCTGAGGAGAGAAACGACCCTGAGCTTTGGTGATCTCACAGAAACAGAGAAAGAAAGGGGAGAGTGTCATTTTTTAGATTCTCACAGACTTTTCATGACACCCGTTCCGCAGATGGCCCGACTGCTCTTGAGTTCCATGAATCCCTCCACTGTATTCTTATATTAAGTTACACTTTTTATTGTTAAGTTAGTTTGAGTGGATAATTTTTCCATTCTTTAGAATACATTTCATCACTTCATTTAAGAGCGATCTAAATAGTTCTTTTCATATATAAGAATTAAAAAGCATTTTGAAAGCTTTGGTCTGAGGAATAACATAAAACTTATGAAAAACACAAAAGCTTCAGTCTTCTGAATAAAAAGAGCAAAATAGCAGAGTAGGAAGCTTCCCGCTCTTGTTCTCCCACAGAAACATCAAAAAACAAGCAGAAACAGTCAGAATCAATTTTTGAGAACTCTGGAAAACAGTTGAAAGTTTACAGCAACCAAATGAGCACTGAATCAATAAAAAGGCACTTCAAAATAGTAGGAAGGGCCGCTCTTGCCTTTTGAGATGGACCGCACTCTGTAGAGTTTCTTTCTTCCAGGGCCTCTCGCCTTCTGAGATGACCCACACTCTGTCTGTGGCATGTGTATCTCCCGAAAGAAATCTGGTTTCCTGCTTAGTCCTCAGTGCAGAGCCTTCTTGCCTGCCTGCTTATATCCTTCACAAGGGTCCTATATTAATAAATCTACTTCTTGCTTATCCCTTTGCCTCTCGCTGAATTCCTTCTGTGCTGAGACTTAAAGAACCCGAGTTGCATTGAGTCCTGAGACCAGGTGTGTGGTTTCAGCTGGGAGATTGTGGGTTCAAGTCCAATCTGGAGTGCAACTGGGTTCGAGTCCCATCTGAGGTGTGATTGTGTTCAGAATCCCAATCTGAGGTGTGCAGTTTCATCTTTGGAAGGCCACATAAGAAACTGGAAAGAGTGGCTGCCTCCAGAGAGGTGACCAGTTCCCCAACCAGGGATTGAACCTGTGCCCTCAGCAGTGACAGCACAGAGTTCTAACCACTGGACCTCCAGGGAATTCCCTAAAATTTTATAATTTGGTTTATTCATAAGTAATAGAAAAAACTTTGATATCTGTAATGTACATTATGTGGCAAAGTTTATCAGCCCTGCTATTTCCCAATCAAATTGATTTTCTGCTATCTTTATTTTATGAAGTGTTCTGCCCATTAAATTCAAAATAGCTGTGAAAAAAAGGTAGGAAGATTTTGTAGTGATTTACTTGTCCTTCCACTACCTCTGCCCCTGCATGGGGACAGTCTTATAAAATGTCAGTAGTCTTAAAGTGGCAACAGTCTTAAAGCAGCAGTGGTCATAAAGCTGTTGCAGTCATAAAAAGGCAGCTATCTTAGAATGGCAACAGCCCATGTTCCCACTGTGGGACTGTTTCCATTCTGGAGGGAGCAAAACTGACCCTGTTCACACATTGTTGTAAAATCTGTTCTAATCTGTTGGGGGGTGCTGTACACTGAATTGTGTTCCCCAAAATTCATATGTTGAAGCACTAATCCCCAATGTGACTGTGGGGCCTGTGAGGAGGTGATAAAGGTTAAATGAGGCAATAAGGGTGAGACTCTCATTCAATAGATTTAGTGTCCTGTAAGAAGAAGAGGCACCAGAACTCGCTCTCTCTCTTTCTCTCCATCATGTGAGGACACAGTGAGAAGGCAAACTAAATTGGCAGGTACCTTGATTTTTGAATTTCTAGCCTCCAGAATTGTGAGGGAGAAATTTCTGTTATCTAAGCTATCCAGGCTGTGGTATTTTGTTACAGCCGCCCAAGCAGACTAATATGGGGACAACCTAAAGGACGGATGCTAGGTGTTCCACTCTGTCTCCCCTAATTCAGAACTCAGGAGAAAGAGCTTGAAAATACTGCAAGCCAAATTAACAATCCTCAGACACTTGGGGCAGAGATTGTGGTTGAAACATACAGTAGACTGTCTAAGGCAAAAACTGGGGAGAGTTTCTTTGGGAAATTAGGACATTTAAAAGCAACTGTGTATACGCGGGGATTTAGAAAGCCGTGTACATGCCCAGGGTAAGACACATGCTCAGAAAACACCTGAGAAGACCCTAAGCTTTTCCTTAGGCTGATCCCTTGGCACAATGCAAGCCTGGCAAGTTGAAGATCAGAGCCAATTTGCCAATACTTATAGGTTCCTAGCTTTCAAAGAAATTTCTATCAAAACACTAGCTGAACACAAGCTAAGGAACAGAGACTAATGACCACATTGACAAAGAATGCAGTCTTTGCAGTAGTAGTTTGGGAACAACATTGAACAAACTGACTGCTACAGCCTTCAACAACCAAAAAGTAGCAAGCCCTGTGAGAGGGAGAGAATCTGACTTCCAGGTACCATATTACAATAGAAACTGAATAGTTTTCATCAAAAAAAATCACAAGGCATACAAAGAAACAAGAAAGTATGGCTCTTCCCAAGGAATGAAATAAATTGGTAGAAACCATCTCTGAGGAAGTCCAGGCATTGGAATTACTAGACAGAGATTTTAAAACAACTGTGTTAAATATGCTCAAAGAACTAATGGAAAATATGGACAAAGAACTAAATGAAATGAGGAAAAGGATGTATGGACAAAATTAGAATATCAATAAAGAGAATTATAAAAAGGAACTAAAGAGAAATTCTGGAGCTGAAGACTACAATAGCCACAACTTGGACAAACTTGGCTTTACAACAAACCAGCTGGTTTGTTTTTATGCAGAAGACTCCCATTGGGGGATGACATTCCTTAACTCAGATCATAAAATTTGTCATGGTTTAGTGTGGTTTAGTGGAAAGATCTTGGACTTTGGAGTAAGGTTGATGTGTTTGAATTATAGCTATAAATAAAAATAACAATGACTAACATTACTAACTAAAGTAGAAAAAGCTCTAAGAAGGAAGAACTCAGAGTCTAGGACTTGTCACATAATGTTTGCTACTTACTTGCTATTATATTAGGCACTGTACTAAACAGTTAACTAACTGATTTATTTTACTCTTCATACCAACTCTCTGAAGTAGGTGTTATCAACCTTATTAACTGATAAAGAAACTAGTCTTAGAGATTAAACACTTGTAAGTAGTATAACAAGGATTCCAACCCAGTTTTTAAAAACTGCTTTTTTGAGGAATAAGTGACATGAAATAACTATACATACATAAGGTGTGTATATAATACGGTATTTTGACA
The DNA here is from genome assembly GCF_009873245.2 of Balaenoptera musculus. NCBI lineage: Eukaryota > Metazoa > Chordata > Mammalia > Artiodactyla > Balaenopteridae > Balaenoptera > Balaenoptera musculus. Next base: position 62,148,946 of record NC_045793.1, on the reverse strand, counting down.
GATGTATACACCCACGAAACCATCACCACAATCGAGATAGTGAACATATCTATTGCCCCCAAAAGTTTTCTCCTGCCACTCCCCACACCACCCCATCTCCAAGCAACCACTATTCTACTTTCTGTCACTATGGATTAGTTTGCATTTTCTAGAGTTACATAAACGGAGTCGTACAATGTGTGCTGTTTTTTATCTGGCTTTTTTCACTCAGCATAATTACTTTGAAATGAAGCCATATTGCATATATCAGTAGTTCATTTCTTTTTATTGCTGAGTAGTATTCCATTATAAGAATATACCACAATTTGTGTATCCATTCACTTGCTGATGGACCTTTAACCCAATCTGACCCTAAACCGATGCAGCACTCTCTCTTCGGCACCCTCACTTATCATGTGGTCTTGGGAAACCTAATTATTCTCTCTGAGGCTCAGTTTTTCTCATTGTAAAATGGCAATAATGTGTTTTTTTGCCACAGGATTGTTATGAGTAAATCAGATAACGTGTGAAAGCACTTAGTACTGTGCCTGGCACACAGTAGGTGCTTATAAATATCATTCATTTTTCCCCAGGAAAGAAAAATCTCCAGGAAGGGAATAAGAAAAAAAATATAGCAGTACATGCCTTTCTGGCTCTTTCTTCCTGTATTTTCACCTCATTCTTGAAGATTTCTTACTTTAATTTCCCCTGCTTGCATTTCATCTGTACCCCATGAATATGATGTTCCCCTTTTCTCTCTGACCCAAATATGGACACAAACTCTTTCTTTTCCCCAAAACATGACTGGAATAGAGTGATATTTTCACAAAAATTAAGGGATAAATTAAAGGGGTCTAATTACATAAAACTAAGCAGCGTAAAAATAGTCAAGGCTCCTATATGCCTGCTCCCATCCCAAATAATCCCAGCAAAATAAGTCAGAGAGCTTTTTGTTTTCAATTTTTATTTTGACATAATTTCAGACTTTACAGAAAAGTTGCAAAAATAGCACAAAGAAACTTCATACAACTTTTTCCTTGATTATTGTTTTAAAATTTTAACAACTCGAAATATTTTCTTATTCTTCTGCCTCCAAAATTTAGGCTAAGAGTGGCTTGACAGAAAATACTCAATTAACTCAATATGGTGATAAATATAACAGTAATAACAATTCCAAAAATTGCTTACTGAACCTGATAAGTGCCAGTCTACTCAGTGTTGAACTTGGACTATCACCTATTCCTAACCCTATAAGACAGTTACTATTATTACATTCATCTACTAGATGAAGATATTGACACAGAGAGAGTTTTAGAATCTTGCCCAAGGTCACACAGATAGAAATCTTGTCCTGCTGAATGCAAATGAAACCAACAAGATTCCTGACGCATGTTTTTAATGCTAATCTTTTAAATGAAGTATCTACAAGCTACAGCCTTTTGGCTAAATCCAGCCCGTAAAAGAGCTTTATTTAGTCCCAGATCTGCTTTTGCAAGGATCACCATCCTCTTATACAGATGAGTGGGCACAACCTGGTCTTCACTCCTTCCTAACCTGGCTTCTGTCTTTCAGTTATCTGGTCATCTTCTCTCGCTGACTATTGTGATTTCTTGTCCTGCTCACAGAAAAACACCAGCCTGACTCTAAGTTCCAACTTCCCAAACACCATTTGGTCCTTCTAGTGAGGGTCTCAGGTCTATAGGAAATACCTAAGTGCCCAATAAAGTTGACAGGCAAGGTTAATCTTCACCAAGTGGGGGCATTTCTGGGGTATTTTATGATGACTCACTCCAGACGTATTAAATGATAAAAACAATACTGTGCATGTGATCAAAGACAGCAAACCTGAGGTGGATGTAGTGATGCATTGCTGTGATCTCCCTTCAGGACTGAAAGAATTATTCCCCTAGCTATTGGGAGTGCTGCCAACATACAACCCTCAGCTGCCAACCCTCTCAGGGAATTGCCTCAGGTGCAGCTACCTGCCTCAACTCAAGACCACGCCTTCTTTCAGGGCACGCACATCCAGTGACTAATTAGCACAGGGGTATAAAAACCAGCCTCCCAACCTCAGCCTGTAATATTCTCTAGGGCCGTTCCGTCGGAGTTCCCCATGGGGTTGACTAAGGCCTTTGTTAAGACTACATCATAGTTCAGTTTCTCCTTCTGTCCAATCTTGCTTCTTTCTCTTCCCTTTCACAGGCATTGATCTCAAAAGTACTCCCTAATAAGCTGTATGTATTCTGATCTCTGTTTCAGAATTTGTTCTCTGGGGAACCCAGCCTATAACAAAACCTAAAGCAAGGACATGTCCAAAAATGTGTAGTAGCTACAGGGATTGTATCAGAGAAACCAGTCCCTGAGAACAATGTTAGCAGATGACAGAGGGAAAGCAGAATTTTTTCCTTCTGTTTGGGCAGAACTGCCTCTATATACAAACACGGCACTAATCAGAAGAAGCAATTAGTATTGAGAGAAAAATAATAAGCCATAATATATAAGCAATTTAAATAGAGTTTAAGCAACTGTAAGAGCATTATCAGTCAAGATCACATTCCTTATTCCCATGTACATTAGACTTTGGTCAAGGATATAAATGATAGGGGGAAAAGACAGGGGTAGGGGTTAAGGATGGAAAGTGGAAGCTGGTAAGTAGGAAGATAACACTTTATAGTTGAAACCTGAAAGATCTAGATGGAAATTGAAGATGGTATACAAAAACAGAATAGAAAGAAACTTCTAGAGTTGAGAAGAACCAGAACTCTAGTTCTGTGAGGAGACCGGAATTTGTACTCTGTATAAAATGTGGAGAGGTTCTAGGGGCAAGAAGCATGCCCATGTGGGGCAGGAAAGAGTTGAAGGATAGAATAAAGATGAGGAAAGTTAACTAGTTTTGCTTCTCATGTGCAAATGGCCATTTATCGTGTTGTTGGTTTTTATCTTTGAAGTACAGACACATCCCCCAATTTATTAACATGAGTGAGTACAAAGCTCCCTAGAGTGTGAGAAAGGAAATGAGAAAAGAGACTGTGCTCCAGCTTACCAAACTCCCAGCTGACTGAAAGGCCTGTTCCCTTTTCTGCCATTATATCTTAAGTATGTTTATATGAACTGTTGTGATACTGTTTTAACCTTGTTTCTTTAGGAAAATGCATCCATACTTCAAGTTGGATCACCTTAAAATGAGTTTTTGAAATACACCTCACACAGAGATAGGGGACTTCTTCTGGTTTACTAACATTAACGATCTAGGTGTTGCAGATAAATAAAATTCAGGTGGCAAAACAGTGACTTACCAAAGCATCATGATCAAATTAAGCTAAGATTAAAAGTTCATGCACCTTCATTCAGTCTGTAAAACTTCTTTTTCTCTAAGGAGCATTTGTCTTGAAGAGATTATTGGGGAGGGGGGCCAGAGGGGAAGGAACAAACTACCCCAGTCCAATGAACAGCCCGCTTTCTTTTCTTTCTCTCTCCCTCTTCTCCTTTGCATTTCTATTTCTCTTCCAATCTATTTCTTTCCTCCTCCCTCTCTTCCTCTTCCTCTGTTTGGTTGGGGGGCGGGTGGGGATTTTGTTTTTCTCTTCTCCTTTTTCTTTGTTTTCTGGTCTTTCACTGCTCTCAGTATTTGGCCTGGCTCTTTTGATTTTTTAGTCCTTATTTTTATACCTGCCACTCCTAGTAGAGAAGGTAATGTCACTATTACTATCATTTTTAAAAAAACGTTTACATTCTTAACTCTTTCTGGCTCTGTGCTAAGCATTATAAAAAAGGAAATTGTGTAGACAGTGTGTGACTTCCAAAAGTATATAATCTATTGTGAATCCCAGCTGTGATTTTATAACACCCTCATGATTCTTGACTTTTGTTTGTTTCTCAGTCCCATTAAAAATCTGGTAATAGCAATGAATTCCCTCCCTCCAAAAATGCATAAGTCACAAATATACCCAATTTGCATGCAATTTCAGAAGGTGCAAAAACTCCCTGAACCCCTTAGGAGTTTATGACCTCATATCAAGAACCCTACTGTTGTCTCAATACATTTTACAAATATCACACAATTTGAGATGGGAGTGGTATCTTAAAACATAATCCATTTTAATTCACTTCATTAAGAAAATCAATAGGCTGTATGTAACAGCCATTTTTTGTGGTTGCAGAGGTAAAAGGGGAAGAAATGTTTTCAAATTACAAGTATATTATAACATTATCCAAAAGGAAGAAACATTTATTGAGTACTGCCTACTATATACATATCAATTTCCTACATGATACAGCTGTTGTAAAAATTATATGGCTACATATATTACATGTCTACAAATATACAACTATGTACATATGTATTATATATGTATACAAAATATGTGTTTATATAATATATAAAGCATATATATGTTAAATTTTCACAACAGCTGTATCATGTAGGACTCATCAGATAGGGAAATTGAGCTCAGTGAGATCAAATAGCTAATTCAGGTCACCTGCTAGTGAACAATAGATGAGGATTCTAACCCACATCTAACTCCAGTGCCCCCTTGGAGGATGATTTCTTATTTATCTTTTCTACTTAACACAAAACTTAGCACATAGGAGGTACTCATGGAAGGTTGAATGTTGATTGAATTAAACTGAACAGGGTCAAGTACAGAGCCCTGCCGTAGATTCCTGGAGACTAGAGACCACTCTCCCCACTGCCACCCCCCATTTAATTTCATTTCTTTAGAGAAAAGGAACGGGGCATTCTAATAAGTTCTGAAGAGTAGAGGGGAGTCTACAAAATCGCAGAGAAATGTAGTAATTTTCCTCTGTTCATCAGAGAAATATGTTTGCAGCAGTGTGAGGGGAACAGGCTTGAATGTACCAATTTTCATTTGGAAGGAGTGTACTTCAAAGTTAATGCAATATAAGTTGAGCAAACCATTTTCAATTTAGTGAGTCCTTTGAATATTAAAGGAAGCATCCTAACTGAGGCTCCTGAAATATAAAGAACAATTTGAAACATGCCTAGGAGGAAAATACAGCAATTTTAGCATAAGGAAGTTCTCAAATGAAGTCTAATTTTAAAGGAAAAAGAATCTCATTGATTGAAAAAATTGTTCAGAACATATATGTACATACTCTGAGGCTAGCTAATGAAGGAAGCCATAATTTGAAGAGAGTTGGTGAGGAAAATGAAAGTAATATCAGAATGAGGGCACCTCTTAGATAGAGGCTGATTATACTTTAAAAGAATGTTTAGGAAAGCTAATAAACACTCAACTAAGTTGAACAGAAACTACATCAGAAGTAACTATAATCTTAGAAGCCAGTCAAAAGACAATGGAGTAATGGAGAATCAGTGACTGTTTCCTTGATTTAAAAATAAGCCCGGGCTTCCCTGGTGGCGCAGTGGTTGAGAGTCTGCCTGCCAATGCAGGAGACATGGGTTCAAGCCCTGGTCTGGGAGGATCCCACATGCCGCGGAGCAACGAGGCCCGTGAGCCACAACTACTGAGCCTGCGCGTCTGGAGCCTGTGCTCCGCAACAAGAGAGGCCGCTATAGTGAGAGGCCCGCACACCGCGATGAAGAGTGGCCCCCGCTCGCCGCAACTGGAGAAAGCCCTCGCACAGAAACGAAGACCCAACACAGCCAAAAATAAATATAAATAAATAAATTAATTAAAGAAACGTTTAAAAAAAAAAAAAAAAGAAAGAAAGCAATGCCACGTACCAGGCACTGGGATTCCCTTATTTTCTGGATAAAATCCCCATAAATCCTCACTGCCTGAGTGAGGATTCTTCAAATACCTTCACATTGTTCTGAAACAACCTAGTCCACCATTGTCAGAAACAGAATTTGGGAAATAAAGTTGACAAAGGAGGAGAAAGAAAAAAAGGAAAAAAAAAGGATTTGAAAGGAAAAGAATACAGAAGACAGGAAAAGAAGATCCAACATAAGTACAATTTATGTTGGAGGAGGAAAATAAAAGCAATAGAACAAAACAAATACAAAAATCCATAATGCAAGATTTTCTTAAAATTAAAAAAAATCGAACATCTATATTGAAAGAGCACACCATCCATGGTCCATTGGAAAATGAACCCAGAATTGTCAACACCAATAGATACTCTGGTAAGACTGGGCAACAAAGAAAAAACTCTTTGGATGTTCAGGCGCAAAGATCAAGTCACTTATAAAGGAAAAATAAAATCATATATTCATCAGATTGATCCACAGCATAGGACAGTAGGGAAACATATTTAAGATAACCAAGGAAAGAAAATATCAAACAGTGATTTTTATACATACCCAAACTTGCTTTTAAGTATAAAAGTTACAGAAAAGCAAAGCAGTTGTGAACATGCAAGAACTCATGGAATGTTGCTCCTTGAGAAATCTACCTAGAAAACAATCTTCAGACAACCAACAGATCATAGGAGATGCTTCAGCTAAGTGTCAGGCACATAATAACTTGCCAATAAATGTTACTTTAACAAATGGATAGATATATGGATACATGGGTTAAAGAATAAACTTACGTATTTCAGGATATACGTGGTAGGGAAAAGGAAAGGGTCATCCATATTACTAGTTAACAGAGAGCTAGGAATATGAAATCGAAGAATCTTAGTTCTGAGAAAATTTTTTTAGATCAAGATGAATAAACCGTGTCAAAGATTTGCCCAAGACGCACAAATGGACCATGGATGAGCCAGGAAATAGATCCAGAGTTTTCTGATGCTTAGTGAAGTTCTCTTTAAAAACTCATGCGTGAGGACTTCCCTGGTGGTCCAGTGGCTAAGACTCTGCGCTCCCAATGTAGGGGCCCGGGTTCTATCCCTGGTCAGGGATCTAGATCCCACATGCCGTGCTAAGAGTTCACATGCTGCAACTAAAAAATCCCACATGCTACAACTAAAAGATCCCTTGCGCTGCAACTAAAAAATCCCACATGCTACAACTAAAAGATCCCTTGCGCTGCAACTAAGACCCGGTGCAGCCAAATAAATAAATAAAGTAAAAACTCTTTCACTGACAAAGTGTAACCTTTAAATAGCATTATTCATTTTTTTTCCCCAAAATAAACTAGTCCTGTTTTCTGTATCCCATAGTAAAATGTTTACTGAAAACTGGGCCACAACTTTTTTTTCATCAACTTCAAAAATTTACAATTTATCTATTACAGAAAAATTAGGGGAAAATTCACTTACAATCTCATCATCTTTACCTTTTATTTTCTTGAGCATTGCATGATTTCACGTCATTTAACATCATAGTGTAACTTTTGTCTGTCCCTAATTTATTCTCCCTTTATATTTGGTTGATATAAATCTTAAACTTGCCAAGCTGATTAGTTACAGCTCCTTGGTACCTCTTGAAACCTGAAGGCAGTGTCATCAGATGGGGTTTTCACTGGGTGGGGAAAAAGAGGAAATGAGAGTGGGAGAGAACTGCTGTGTGCTGAGGAGAAAGTAGCCATGAGTAAGTAAACTGGAGGTAAATATGTTTGGCCTTATAGATCAGGCCTCTCTCTTCCCCAGAGCCACATCCAGTTTTGGCATCTCCATATGGTATTGCCATGGTCCAACAGAGCTAGGGGGCCGCATTCATAGCAATGCCTAAGAGGCATGGTGACCGGAGGCACTATGTAGCAGAGGGCAGACCCAGGTGTTGCATATATGATACAAAAGCAAGTAAGATCACATCTAGGAGAGCTTCTGCTGACAGAGCAGATTTTCAGATTTTGTTTTGTCAAATATATCCCCAATCCTAAGTAAACCCCTTGGGGAGGAAATAAAAACTTTCTTGATTTTGTGATAGAGAGATAAGGGCCAAAGATATTTAGTTTGAATATTAATGTGTATTGTGTATCTAGTTATTGAACTAGTACAAACGGATTAGTCTCAGATGGTTCATTGAATTAACTTAAAATTTTACTAATAGCAATAAGTTTCCGATAGTAGACTGCTTAGATTCAATTCCCAGCTCTGTCACTAGCCACCAAGTCATTTAAGAAAGTTATTTCACCTCTCTAAGCCTCAGTTTTCTCATAAAATGTGAAAAGATAATAGTACCTAACTCATAGGGTTGTTGTGAGAACACCATGAAATAATGCATAAACATCACTGTAGTACAGACATTGGCATCTATTAATCCTTTTGTAAATGTTAGCTATATTACTGTTAGTATCACTTCTAGGGGTCTAAAAAAGTGGTGAGTACCATCATAGAACATCTGACTAGTTTTTAATATAGCCACACCAAAAGGAGTGTGTTTACACTAGAGAGGAAGTCATACCCATACACACCCCCACACACTCACTGAGTGTGGTGTAAATTACTTGTGATAATAATCATGATCTTTTCTCCAAACAGGAGTTAGCAAACTCCAGCCCACCATCTCTTCTTGTATGGCCCACAGCTTAAGAATGGTTCTTGCATTTTTAAATAGTTGGGGTGAAAAAAAAATTAGAGATAATAAATCTTGGCAGAATAAGACCAGGATATCATTTATCAAGAAATAGAATAAAATTTTTGTTAAAAGCAGAAATTTCCCTACGGAGGATAGGGTCTTTCTACAGGAAATCTATATTGCAGTGACTAAGAATCTATAATGTAGTGGTTAAGAGCTCTGGGACCAAATTGCTCCACAAGCTTCAGTTTTCTTCTCTGTAAAATGGGAATATTAAGAACACTGTAGACATAGAATACAAACTTATGGTTACTAAAGGGGAAAGGCAGGGAGGGATAAATTAGGAATTTGGAATTAACAGATACACACTACTACATATAAAATAGATTAAAAAAAAAAACACCCACCTTGGAGGGATATAACAATCAAATTATGTAATGTATGCAAATTGCTTAACATACATTTTGCCAGTTATGCCTTCAACAAATGTTAGCTGCTGTGGCTGCTACTGTTGTTGGTAGTATTATTACTACTACTACTACTATTATCTCAGGCGAGAGATGTAAAGACCCCAGTTCTCCCTGACATTTGGCTTCCTGTGGTTATTTGTACAATGGGTTTCAACACTGTCTAATCCTTCAGGTGATGGTGGCTTTTCCTTCTATCCCATCTCACTCCTCTGGGTGTTAAAGACCCTCTTTTTCCAGGGGTTTTTGAAAGGAAGAGTGTCCAACAGAAGACCAGTACCTCTTGGTGCACTGGCGTCTTTTTGGTAAATTTTTGCACTGTCTTCTTGGCTCTTCATTCTGTCTTGGTATCTGATATATAATTATCATCATTATTATTGTTGTTGTTGTTATTTGATATCTTTGGCTCTTGACTCCACAGCCCAAAGTTCAGTCGTCTTCTACTCCACACCAGGCTCCCAGAACCCTTGCCTGAGTCTCATATGCCAGGGCCTGTTTAATTGGGATCATAAAAGAACTGGGTCATGGAGTGTAATAAATAAGGGTTTTGGAATTGGGCAGACCTGGGTTCAAATTCGTGTACCACTGCTTGCTAGTTTTATAACTTGGGTCCATTACAAGACCTGTGAGACAATTTCAGTACATGTAAAATGGATAAGTTAATGTTCATCTCAGTGTGTTTTGAGGAGGATGAAAGAGGATAATGGATATGCCTGGTATAAAAAAAACCCTCAAATGTTAGTTTCCATCTATATTGTGTATATTTAAATTTGTGTGAGTTTAGATTTACGTCTTTCCTTCTGGAGATATGCGTAACAGTGGTATCAGGTTTGTTTTACTGCCATATTTGAATAGCAGAGATGATAGTTTTCTAGCTAATGTATATTGCTATTATGTAGGTAAGCCCCTGTTATCCCGTTTTTTATTCCTCCTTAGGCAACTACTTTTCTTGGAACCATCTGTTTCTATGCACTTGACCTTGAGTCACTTTCTGATTTATTACTTAACATAACCATAAGCTTGTCTGATTATCTTTAATTAAGTTGTATCCATTCCTGACCATGGAAATTCCCTTGTTTCTTGGTCAGTGAAGTCCCACCTTTGCAGCTTTTAACAATTCGGTCAGCTTATTTTGCCCTTTGTAATAAATGTGGTACTTCTGTCTCCAAACTTCTCTCGGAAGAACCATCAATTAAAAATACGTTTTAGTGCAATGAGCATTTTAATAATAGTATCTATCTTTAAATATAGAAATGATTGATTCTTCAATTAGTAAAAAGCTCATTTATGTTGTAGCCTTCAACTGACATGAAAATTTAAAAAATCAATGTATTAGATTTGTGGCTACAAGCCTCCATCTAGGTATATAAACTCCTATGGCATTGCTATATAATTTATAATTGATTAAACACGGTCTTCCTGATCATTCCTTAGGCCCTTGGTCAAAAATCAAATCTTCTCTCATTATTGTTTGTGTAAAAAATCTGATTCAATTATATCACTGATTTCCAGCACCATTTAAATTTCCGAAAGTGTTCAGATAACAGGATTAGCAAGGTGGTGGCCCACTGAAGAAGGGAGGGGCAGGTGACTAGGTGAGGAAAGGTAGAATCGTAGGTATTAATACACGCACACACACTCATTGTTGAGAGTGGATAAAAGAAAGTCTTTGTCCTTCAAAGTTTCTAAATCCTGGGCCCTTTTATCCTCCAGGGAAGATAAACTGGCTTTTCTAAGTTCTGGGCCCTTACTCAAAGGCAGTGTAATTCTGTTTTCAGAGAAATAGGAGATCTTTTGTGCCCAAGGGCCTAAAGGAGAGGGGGTAGGGTGTCCTGGGGATTAGTTGAGACCCAGGAAGTGCATAATGAAAACACCTTCTGTGAGTGAGTATTGTTTCACCACCCATGTGGTGGCCAGATGAGGAGGCCTGCCCATCCCTGTGTTCCTGGGGTCACTTCTAGGGGTAGAGGAATGTCTTCACCAGGCAGGAACCACATGAGGAGGGCCCCAGAAGTTTTATGCTTCCTTTGTAGGTTCTTCTGTTGCACTGGTCCCTGTGACCTGTCACACTCTAGAATGCTCATGAGCAAACACCCTGGAGACTTGTGCTCACCAGGGACCACTGACAGCTCTGGTAGTCCTTCAACAAAGATTTATTGAGTACTTACTGTTTGCCAGGTTCTTGGTCTGGGGATAGACCTTTGAAAGGGGGAGGATAAAACCTAAAAAGACTCATAATCTCTCTCCTTCTTTCTTATGCTGAATTTTCTTTCTTTATAGAACTCAAAACACTTTTTATATATCTTCTGTTTATTGTCTGTTTTGCTCCATTAGAATGCAAAGCTCAAGAGAACAGGTACTTTATCTTTTTTTTTTTAATATTTATTTATTTGGTTGCACTGCGTCTTAGTCTTAGTTGTGGCAGGTGGGATCCTTAGTTGAGGCTCACGGGCTTCTTAGTTGTGGCTCGCCAGCTTCTTAGTTGTGGCACGTGAACTCTTAGTTGCGGCATGCCTGTGGGATCTAGTTCCCTGACCAGGGATCGAACCTGGGCCCCTTGCATTGGGAGCACAGAGTCTTATCCACCACACCACCAGGGAAGTCCCAGGAACTTTATCCTGTTTACTGCTGTCTCCCCAGTGTCTAGAACAGTGCCTGGCACATATTATGTATTTCACAAATATTTGCTGAACGAATGATTGAATGAATCAATCCCATTGTTTTAGCCAACAAAAGTCAAGTAGCCTTGTATATTATTTTATCTTCTCTTTCTAAAGTACTCTTATGCTTTTATACCTAAAATATTGTGTTTTCTGCTGCTTTTCCAAAAAGTGCTTATACTGCTGGATCATTTATAATCTGCAGAGCTGCAGTGAACATGTGAAGTAGGAAAGGAACGCTGTGTACCTTGTAGAGTTTCTAGTCTAGTAGAGCCTTGTAGAGCCAATTCTTTTATGAGAGTCCTTTCATGAAAGATCTATGTAGTTTTATAATCTACTTCAATTTGTATTTGTAATTGAAGCAAAAAAAAAAAAAAGTCTAATTTCTACATGAAAAGCAAACCCTTTTTTGGTTGTGTTTCTGTGTGATAGAAACAAGTAAGCAGTAGCCTCAGAAGCTTCCCAGCCACCTCCGCCCCACCACCACTGCTGTCATTCAGATTCTTCTTCCCCCTGCCCTTGCCTGAGGGAGGGGAGGAAGGAAGGGCGAAGGAAGGACAAAGCAGAATTCCAGGAGGATTCTCCCAGCTGTCATCTTTGCCAATGAAGTTTAAGATGCATCATTTTCTATTTCTACAGAAGTTTTTGCTAATTTTCTAGTAAAGCCTTCATTGATGTGCCAAAAAAAAATTATGTAGACAACCCCAGTGACCACGTCTGTGACTTTTCTTTCATCAGATATCAATCACAGGCTTATTCAACTTAGCTAGCATGAACTTTTAATAAAATCTGTGTTAACAGGTTTCAAACATTTCATCACTTGGTGTTTACATATTGATTTTCTTTATAGTGTTCTTAAATCTTAATTTTAAAATGGGTGTTAACCTTTTTAGCATGCTGCAGTTTTCTTTCTTTTCCTTTCTTATAGACCTATCATTTTCTGTGTTTTGCTCATTGAATAGCCCTCTTGACTCTTGAGATATATAATGCTTTTCTATTTTACCCAACCTTTTTTTCTTCTTGTAGTAGCCCCTTAAAAACTTTTTTGATATAATCTACCTCTTCCAGAAGGTCAATACAGCATTCCTGATGAAAGAATGACATTTTTAATGCTCAGTAACATTTTTAATGCTCAAATTTCTCTTGACTTACTAATGAAGAGCTTTAATTGCTTTTCCTTTTTCAACTTCTTAGGTTTTTTGTATCAATAAAAAGTTAAAAAAAAAAGAACTTTGGGGGGGGATGGAATTTTATCATTATAAAGTGTACATGTACCTGCATCCTCCCCTAATTTATTTCTTTTAAGTATTGCCTTACTGTTTCATTTCCCTCTTCCTTATCTATGTGATTAATGGTGAATACTCACTGATCCTTCATTATATACGAAAACTAAGATAAGGACTGTACTTGCCCTATCTCTTTCGAGCCTCACCACAGTCCTATGAAATAGGTAATATTCTTAGATTTATTTTTCAGATAAGAAAACTGAGACTTGGAGAGCATCCCATCCAAAGTAGTGGAGTAGTTCTGGGAGGAGCTGAACTTTAAATCACTATGTATCTGACTCAAGACTGTATACTCTTAACCAGCTTCTATATGATTGATGTCTGGGATAATTATCCCTTTCCAAGTCCATGGTTTCTTCAGTTTTCAATCCTGTCTTCACAGCAGTTTACATTTTCACAGAGGCAGCAAAACCTGGTGTTTCAGAGCAAGGCTCTGGAGCCAGATCAAGTGGATCCAAATCTAGGGCCACTACACACTGGCTGCATAATCTTGGGGAAACTATTTAGCCTTTTGTGCCTTAGATTCCTAACCTGAAAGTAGGGAATAATAGTGCCTACCTCATAGGGCTGTAATGCTTAAATGAATCATTAATATACCTAGAGTGTTTAGAACAGTCCCTGGTATATGGTAAATAGCTAATATTGTTGCTTATTATTTATTTATTTATTTATTATTACTTATTAATTCAACACACATACATACTTATTGAGTGCTTTCCTCTGTTACTAATGCCAGGCATCATTAAATTCTGTATAGAGAGCGATTTCCACAGAATCTTTCCTCAGGTGTTCATATCTGGTGGTGGATCCTAGAAAATTGTGCTCACAAGGGGGTTAACCCATACTTAGAAAGATAGTCCAGATATTGGGCAGTCAATCTAAGTTCACTAAATTTGAGAGAAATTGGTTAAGGAGTGGTGGAACGAGAATCTGTAACCAAGTGTGTAGATCTCCCAAACTAGTGCTTTCCCACTGGACTAGATCATTTCCAGATAGCCAGCTAACCCCTCGCATTTCATGTGCCCTTTTACAATTTGACTTTTCCTATCTGCCCCCATCAAGAGGTTGTGTCTACTTCCTTTACCTTGAGTTTGAACTAGCCCCGTGACATACTTTGACCAATAGAATGTGGTGAAAATGATGCAGCATGACTTACAGGCTTAGACCTTAAAAGGCCTTGCAGAGTCCTTTTCTGCCCCCTTGGGATCTGGCCTCCATGTAAAGAAGCTGAGGCTAGGTTACTGAATGATGAGAGAGGGAGTGGAGAGAAAGAAACCCAGCCAGTCTCCTGCCATTCAGTCACCCCAGCTGGGGTGTCAGTCATGTGAGCGAAACCTGGCACCCTGAATCTTGTAGCTTTTGTTGAGCTGCCCCAGCCAATACCACGTGGAGCAGAGTTAAACTGCCCAAATTGCAGACTCACAAGCAAATAAATCAAATAAATGGTTGAGTTGTTTGGGGATGGTTTGTTTCATAGCAGTAAATCCCTGGAACTTAAGAGGTCTTGAGCTTTCATTTTCACTGTCTTGGAAGTCAGCCACCACATTTAAAGCTTGGATTAGATAATGGAATAGTGAGAGACCATGTGGAGATAGTTAAGTCCCGACATTCTGATCATCCTGCCAAGGCCCCAGACATGAGGATGAAGCTACAACCTTAGAACTCCTAGGATAGCCTCGCCACCAGCTGAATGCAGCCATATGAGGGAACCCCAGTGAGACCACCAGAAGGACCACCCAGACAACTCACAGATTCATGGTTGCTGTTTTAAGCCACTACATTTTGGGGTAATTTATTACCATGCAGCAATAGGTAACGAAAACACCCACAATGCACCGTGACTCCCCAGAAGTGAGGGTACTGATGTCCTTGGCTTATAGTGTGTTTGGGGAATAATAGTTCCTACCTTTAATCAAGTAATCATGGTAACTGTAAAGCAGGTAATTTGGCAGATGAAAATTTCAGAGATGTGAAGTAACTTGCTCAAGGCCTCACAGGTAGCACGGTCACAGCAGAATGGTAAGGTGTAATGTGAATGCCTCATTTCAGGCGTTCTCCAACTTTCTTCTCTCATTGGCAATGGTCTTCTAACTCGTCTCACCAACTTCCAGTCTCACGTCCCTCCAGTAGACCCAATCAGTTTTCACTGATAAAGCCAGTGTTAGCAAATATCTGCAGGATCTCTGATTCATCCTTATTAACACCCCACCGTCTAAGATAAAGTCCATGGCACACAAGGCCTCTCTTCTTGCTTCTCTAGCTGCATTTCTCAATACCTCCTTTCTTTACCTTTTTACCATGTAGAGTCACTTGCACAGCACAGATTTTAAACCCCACCTTGTGTTATCCCTCAGAGCCTGTGCACAAATTACTTTGCCAAGAATGCCTTCCTCGCCTCCCCACCTCCTGGTATATCCATTCACCTCCCAGGACTTGGCTCAAGCTCTACCTTGACTGTGAAGCCTCATTCCCTGATCTTCCCTGGGCACAGATCCTTCCCTGGGCTCCTCACTTGTGCCCTCACGGAAACTTACACTTTCCTAGTAGAGCATTAGTAACACCTTGCTGTTTATAAGTCAGTTTTTATCAGCCAGACTGTGAGCATCTTAGTTTTTCATTCGTCTAGTGTCCTCAACATTTAGCCTGGACTGGTCCTTAATGAGAGAAGTGCCCCCGTAAAGGAGAGAAGTGAGACCCAGAAAGGATCAGGTCAAATTGTCATGGGCCTTGAGTGTCATGCTGGTATAATCCAAGTGTCTGCCACCTGGATGTCTGCAAGTCCTCCCATTCTTCTAGGGCCACCCTTTCCTCTTAGGTCCAAATTTTCAAAGTGTCCAGCTCCCATTCCACATTGTATGAAAGCCCAACATCTCCTCCCTACAAATAGCTCCAGAGCTTTAGGGAATGAGGAGTTGAGCCAGAAACTCCCAAGTCCCTTAGTCACTTCTTGCTCCTATTTCCTGCTTGTGTGGACAGTGTCATTCTTCCTATGACTACTGTCCACTTTCCACACTGCTTCACTCAAGAGTTCTGCTTCGATTCTTTTGTTCTCCCAAAGCAGCTTGAACACAAGGCTGTGGTGGTTGGAAGACTCTTTTTCTCCTAATTGCTTTTACAGTCTTGAATAGATAACATATTCACATGGTTTAAAAATCAAATAATATAAAAGGTACATAGTGAAAATTCTCACTCCTACCCCTGCCTTTGTCTGCCATATTTCCCCCCTTTCCCTGCCCCCGGTAGCTTTTTTTTTTTTTTTTCTTTTTTAAGCTTCTTTGGTGTTCCTCTAGGATTTACTGATGCAAATACAATATAGTGAAAATACAGAAAGATTTTTGTCTCTGTTAAACATTGCTGGCAAAAGCTATGAAAGTATGCTGCCTGGACCTACTTTCAAGTCTGTGCTGTCATCTGCTCTCCATGGGGGCTTCCCCCCACCCAGAAAAGTCTTTTCTTTTCCATTTTTCCTACAGGACTGATTTTCCCAGTGACAATTTTTTTTTGAATAAAAAATTGGGACACCTGGCCTGAGATGTGAGTTTTTGTAAAATATAGGACCAGATAGTAAGTTTGCTCTAGAAAATGTGGGATCAAGGTCTCTACAGTTATTCCAACCCTCATTAATTCCCAAGGCCTGACCCTTTCTCTAGGATAGCAGACTTTTAGTATCTTTTATGGTGTAGCCAGGACTACAGCTCAGGAAAGAATTGAGAATGATTTAAACTTGGATATTAGCGATCATTGTCCTGACACGGGGGATAAATCACTAGCCACCCTTTTCTCCAGGGCTCTTGTCAGCTGCCATATGGCTGGGCCTCCCTCCCTCTGTTGAGACCCTCTCCTCAATCTTTTTCCTTTTTTTCCAAATCCTGGAATGCTCACTGCTCTCTCCCCTTCCCAGACTACCCCTGAAAACTCCCACTTCCCTTTTAGTTTTATACGTGGAGCAATTTAGTTTGGTGGAGAGGGGTCACATGTGAGGTACTCCTCTGGGAACTACCAGATTGATGGTGAGCCCTTGAGCAGCACTAATTTTAGCAATCAAGCCGTTCTATAATAATTTGCATATAGATAGGAAGACATCGGAGTGCCCCCTCGTTAATATTAATGAGATCAGGTTCTCATTGGATTTATCATCTAACAAACATCACACCTTGGGAGTTAGTGTAACTTATACACTCATTCCCTGTATAGTTTTATGGCAAAGACAATGAGTGTTCCCCCAGCGTTCCAGGTGTTCTCCTACATGACCCAGCCACACTTGCAGTTAGGTTGGGCCGTGTGACTTGTTCTGGCCAATGACCCATGAGCAGAAGTTGTGTGTATCTCTTCTGGACTGAGGCAGCTAAGAGTCAGTGCACCTTCTCTATCCCTCCCTTCCCATCAGCGGAGGCCAAGCATTCCAGGTGGCACAGCTACAAGCTTCAGGAGGGCCAGCTGATCCACATTGGACTGTGATGTGAATGAAAAATAAGCATTTATTGTGATAAGCCACTGAGATTTTGGGATATTTTTATTAATATTTAATTGCTATCTATGCTACTTGAGCCAATGTTTTTTGGAAATTAAAACCCAATACCTAGGGCTTCCCTGGTGGCACAGTGGTTGAGAGTCTGCCTGCCAATGCCGGGGACACGGGTTCGAGCCCTGGTCTGGGAAGATCCCACGTGCCGCGGAGCAACTAGGCCCGTGAGCCACAACTACTGAGCCTGTGCGTCTGGAGCCTGTGCTCCGCACAAGAGAGGCCGCGACAGTGAGAGGCCCGCACACCGTGATGAAGAGTGGCCCCCACTTGCCGCAACTAGAGAAAGCCCTCGCACAGAAACGAAGACCCAACACAGCCAAAAATAAATAAATAAAATTTTTTTTAAAAAACTGCTTTGTTAAAAAAACAAAACAAAACCCAATACCTAAAATCTCAAAAACGATAGTGTGTTTGTGTGTGTGTGTGTGCATGTATCTTGTCTGGGATATGCAGATATGTCTCCACATTCTGCATGAATTACAGTTTGAAAATCTTTTTGATTGTTTTTTTGTCTGAAGGTCCCATGTATGTATAAGTGAATTTTATTAAAGTATTCTAGTATCTCAATACTGCTGTTCTCAAAACCAGCAAGAACTTTAAATATTCAATATAAGCTTATAATGTGTTGCCCTTTCATTTATTCCTAGTCCTGTACATTCAGGTATAGGTACAACTTCCTGTTTGGCCCCCTTCCAAATTTCCTTAGGCTTTCCCGGAAACAGTTATGTAAAATTCTGGTTGGAGGTTTGTTTTCTTAAAGTTTTTCAAGGTAAATTTAGCAGTCCTTCTCTGCTGTTAGGAAAGTGAGATTAATTTAGAAGCTTTCTTCTTAGCAGCCTCTCCAAAGGTTCCTAATGACCAACGCAATTTTCTGTCATCCAACACAGACAAATACCAGGTCCCATTCTGTTGCTCCCAATGCCTTTCCTTCTCTGGGCTACTCAGGTGTTCTCTTACACAGGGCTTATTTCAACTGGAATTTTAGTCATACTTCCACGGCTGTCACATAGCTGTTTTATTTAGTTTTCTAGGACCGCTTTAACAAAGTGCCACAAACTGAATGGCTTGAAAAACAGAAATTTATTGTCTCCTTTCCTGGAGACTCACAGCCCAAGATCAAAGTGTTAGCAGGGCCATGCTCCATCTGAAGGCACTAGGGAAGGATCTGTTCTAGACCTCTCTCCTAGCTTCTGGTAGTCCCTGGGCATGTGGCAGCTTAACTCCTATCTTTACATGACTTTCTCCCTGTGTGCCTTTCTGTGTCCAGATTTTCCCCTTTTACTAAGGTCAACAGTCTAATTGGAGTAGAGGTCTATCCTAGTCTAATATGATTTCATCTTAATTAATTATACTGCAACAACCCTTTTTCCAGGTAACATCACATTCTGAGTACTGGGAGTTAGAACTTCAATATATGGATTTAGGGGGACATAATTCAACCCATAGCAGTCATCATTGTTTGCAGTGTCAAGCATGTAAACATAATGGTTAACAGCAAAGTCCTTACAGTCATACTTATTTGTGTTGGAATCCCATTTTCTGCCATTTGAACCTCAGTTTTTTTGTCTCTAAAACGGAAGCCTTAATCATTACCTTATAGGGTTGTTGTTAATTAAAGAACATTCTGCTTCAGTTTTGGCCATGAAGACCAAAATTTCATGGCTTCAAAAACCAAAACCAAAATAAATAATTGCAAAGTACCTCCACATTCTAAAGTGAGTTGCTGAACCACCTATGCAAGACAGGCTGAGACAGTCTGAGACTATGCGAGCTGGCGTGTGCAATCACTCATCTCTACTGAAAAAGGAGTCGTAGTTGATAAGGCCAAAAGGAGAGAAATTGTTTTTTAGGGAGCTAGTCTCCTGTTTCTCATGTAGAAGGGGAAGGGAGTGCTTCCCTCTCACCTCAAGGAAGGTGACAGGAAGCTTCAGAGAGCTTGAGCGAAGTAGGAACTAATGTTTAACTTGTGTCCTGGGAATTAAACGTGGAAGACTGTGGCTGCAGGGGCCCAGATGCTCCCCACCAACAGCAGAACAATGTAGTGGAGAATTTTCCCATGTGTCCTGTGGGCTGGCAGGATGGAGCTAAGTGGGAGTCATTTTGAAAAGATTGTCCAGGAAGGTTTTCTGCTGAGCTGCACCTCAGTGAAGTTAGAGTATACCATTGGATGTAGAAACTGAGGAGGATTCATCACTGGGCAGCCTAAGAAGGAACTGGTTGGACATTGGAAGGCTGCAGTGGGGTGAGGGAGCTATGTCAGTGACCCAGCAGAGAAAGAATCAGCACTGGGGATCTGCCATGCCCGGAGGGCTCCAATGCCAGATCATATCTGGACCAGCTTAGAGACTAGTTTTTCCTCTTCCCGATCACATTCCAACCCTAGAGGAACCTGAGTAGTCTAGTAGGGGAGGAGACATGGGAAGGAGAAGGAAAACGAAGAAACATCTTACAGAGAAATGGAGCAGAAGCCAACCATGTTCTCTTCCTGAAAATGAGAGGCCAAAGGAAGCTCAAGCTGGGGGTGTGAATAAGCTTTAAATTGGATGAGAACATTGGGTTATATGCTAATGACCTTGGACTGGACATTTTAATGACTGAAATGAGATGATTTGGCGGACTGAAACGAATTGGAGGATAAACTTTAAGATCTGAGAGTGGCTTAAGAAGTGAGGAGACCTGCCTCCTTTCATTTGTGGAGGGACAGATCTACCCATGGAGTTTGAGTAGAATGGGGAGAAGAATAAAGCTGTCCTCACCTGTACCTTGTTGAATTCATCCTGGCAGAAAGGCAGTAGTTGGTAAAAGTCGCTGTAAATCTGATAATGCTGGTAATTATTTTAGTTACCATTGTGACTGAATAAACCCATACCATCTTTCATGGTGGTGTCAGTGTGCAGTTTCAGAGAAACAGAAATCATTGCCACAATTATAAGTAGAAAGGGACTTAATATAGGTAATTAGGTACTTGCAAAATCATTGGAGAGCTGGAGGAGCAGCCTCTAAACTGAGCCGCCAGAAATAGCTACCAGGAGATAACCATCAAACTGATTTGCCAGGGGAGCTATCGCCCCACCCCGTCGTAAATGTGTGAAATTAAGAGTCTGTTGGGGACCCATCTGAATTCTTGCACACACTGCTATAGTTTCAGTCTGTGGATCGTGAAGACACTGTCATCCTCGCAGCTGCTAACTCATAACACTAGTGACGCCGGACACTGGATATTGGGATGCTGTTGCAGAAAAATCTGCTGCCTGCATGACCCTACTTGGTAGCAGCAACAAACATCAGAGTAGGCAGGTGGCTCTGGTCTCACTCCTGCCTTTCTAGTCTCTTGAGTATATTTAACTCACAATCTGAACTTAGCTGTGAAGGAGTCATAGAAATGTAATTTTGAGCTTTTCAGTCTTTGCAATACAAGAAGGTATCACAGGAGGTGGTTGGAATGGATGTTAAGAGCTAGTGTTTTCATATTCACCATAGTGATCCCATGCATATGAAAAGACAGGTTATGCCAGCAGCCCCAGCTTCTGTCTAGAAGACCAATTACTGGATTCACTTGGGTTTTTTAAAAATCAACTTTATTGAGGTACAATTTGCATATAATAAAATGCACCTATTTTAAGTGTATGTTCAGTGAGTTTTAACAAACATAATGTAAATGTCATCAATATCATAATCAAAATGTAAAATCTTTCCATCATTCCAAAAATTTCTTTTGGTCTCTGCAGTCAATCCCCACTTCCCCTCCCTAAGCAACCGCTGATCTGCTTTCTGTCTCCGTAGACTAGTTTTCCCTGTTCTAGAATTTCACATAAATAAAAGCATACAGTAGGATACAGCTGTTTTTAATATTTGCAAATAGGTTTTTTCCTTGCCGAGAATCCAGCATGGCATAGTGGAATAAGTAGGATTTTCGAAGCTAGACAAACTCAAGATTGACTCCCAACCCTACTACCTAATAGCTCTCAGGCTATTACAAGTTGAACTGACCCCAGATTTCTTAACTGTAAAATGGAAATTTAAAACAAAAATAAAAACGAAAAGCACCTATGAAGGTTAGAGCCAATAAATGAATAGCACACAAATGGCATTCCAGGAAAGGTAATTATCATTCTTCTTCTTGATGATGGCTTATTATTTTCCGTTTATGCTGGTTTTCCAGTCAGTTGCACTTTAAACTATAGTGCTTCTGTGGGGAGTTTTATCACTGACTTTCACACGTGACTGCTGTAACAGCAATTAAAAGCTATCCTTTGGAGTATCAGATTGCTTCACATCTTGGGTACTACCACTTGCTATGTGACCTCATGAAAAATCTGGATCTGTGCCTCAGTTTTCTTTTTTATAAAACGGGAATAATAACAATACCTAGAATTGTTACGGGAATTAAATAATACTTATCACCTTAGTAAATACTCAAAATGGTTAGCTATTATTGATATCATTGTTATTTCATATTGAAATTTCCCTAAGATCCCTCAGAGTGGATTCTGTCTCTATACCTTCACTTCAGCTCCATACTCTGAGAGAAGTGACTCTCTCTTTTCTGGCCAATTACAATTTCCTGTTTTAGCCTCCAGGAACTGCTCCCTCCTACAGAATACATTTGTGCCCTCTCATTTGGTATGTATCCCAGGCTTTATATTGTCATTGAACTGTAGAATGTTTGGGACTGAAAAAATGGTTCACTAGAACCTCTCATTTTATAGCTGGTATAATAGAGGTCCAGTAAAGACGAATTATTTATCAATTATTTAATTATAGCTTTAGAACATAAACTGGGTTAGAACTTGGGTTCCAAACTCTCAGTCCTGTGTCTACAACATAATTTAAAGAGCTTAGCACATAATATTTAGTGGTTTACTGACTTATTATTTGAATTCTTAAAGTATACTGTGCTCAGTTGATTTCTAGAGCCAAATCCAAGGACTTTGCTTGTCACAATCCCTAAGCTCTTGTCACTCTCTGCAATTAGAGAAATGATACTCAGCCCTGTCAAAATATAATCACAAAGTTTATCAGGAAAATCATCTGAGAATAAGTCATGCATATTACACTGTGTGAGACGGATATGCTGCATTGCAGGATACGCTGCATAGACTTTATGTGGTGGATATAAATCCTGCTGATGTTATGATGCCAGTTCTTTAACGACTAGCCATAAATGTATGAAGTCTTGCTCTATAATTGCAAAGAAAATGCTTTTTATCACCAGTTTAGTCTTTGGGTAAATATTTTAAAAGAAATTTCCATGATATCTTCAGCCCAATGAGATGAAAGCTCTTATATTCCACCCACACAAGGCAAACACAATTGGATAAAAAGTAAAATGCAGGCGAACCACTGGTGTATTTGTATGCAAGATAGCAGTTATACAGGTTTTCTAGGACCGAAGAACTAAAACTGTCACCTCCAGCAGTGTGTTTCTGCCCACCTGCCACCGTGGACTTAGGCAGGAAGGAAGTTCAATATGCATATCCTGGGAAGGAGGGAGAAGAGAGGGCGAATGTGAGACAGGAGGGATGCCTCCTTTTATGAGAAAGTCGGACAGCTCTTCAGTGTTTCTTCCATAATTTCTAAAACGCTGTGTATCGGGGCTCCCTAAGATCACTCCCCCTAGGCCCAGTGATTTGACGGAAGGTCTCACAAAACTCAGCATCTGTGTGTATTCATAGCTAAGATTTATTACCATGAAAAGATACAAAGCAAAATCAGAAAAAGCAAAAGTTGCGTGGGGTGAAGTTGGGAGGAAACCAGGCTCTAGCTTCTGAGTCCTCTCTCGGTGCATTGCCTTCCTTCCTTCAGCAGTGAGTTGTGGCCACACATGCAAAGTGTTGTCTCCTGGGGCGGCTCATTAGTGACTTGGTGCTCAAGGTTTTCACTGGGGGCTGGTCAAACAGGCACTCTCTGCCCACCACATACCCAAATTCCGGATCCAAGAAGAAAAGCAGATGTTCAGCATAAAGCATACTGTGCGCAAACAGTCTAGCCCTAGTGAGCCACCATTAGGGAACTTAAGGAAACTTAAGAACTTAGGGAAAGTTTTCTATCAGTGTAGGGAACTGTTTACTTGCTAAGTTCCCAGATGCCAGCCAAGGGTCAATCTTGCAAGCAAAACTTTCTAAGGACAGCAGTCTCAGGCCTGCTATGCTAACTCTTTTTCTGCACACACTATTTTCTTCATTCAGGCATGCATAGAGACGTAAGAAAGACGGCTCTTGTAATCCCATTAGAAATAAGTCATCTGTAGCGAAGAGTTTACATGACTTACCTAACATCATATCTGGTTAGTTGGCTTGGATGGCTTGACCGGGGCCATAGGATGGAGACTCAGTTCTGGCTGGTATTTGGGTTCTCGGTTCTTCTCCCTATTATCTTTCCTAGGGCTGCCAAGATGCTGCCAGGACAGCTTCTTTACTCATGTTTGATTCCTGGGCTGGGATGTGTTGACTGAAAAAAACTTCACTGACTGAAAAAAACCTAAAAGTTGAGAATTATGTTTTATTCAGAGGACATTCTGAGGACTTCAAGCCCAGGAGACAGGACTCTCAGATCATTCCGAGAGACTGCTCTGAAGAGACAAGGGGGGAGCCAGCATATATAGGAGTTTTTGCAACAAAGACCAGGTAGTCAGAACATCAAAAAGTTACTGTTAATTAAAGAAAACTAGAAAAGAAATCTCAAGTTAATGAATTTAGTGCCTTTCTATGTATGGGAAGATGGGCTCACTGAAATCATTCCTTTGATATGCACCTCAGTTATCTGGGGTCGGTATCCTGTGTTTACTCATCCTGAGTCTCCTCAGGGTGCATCGTTGGGGGCGGCTGTAATGTGATGGCTTGACGGCTGCAGCATCCTTTGTTTACTGATTGGCAGGCAGTGTTTTTCATTCACAGATGGCCGAAACAGCCAGGCCTAGCGCCCTGTCTATGCGGATTCTCCAGATGGACAGTTAGGCTTCCTTACAGCATGATGGTTCCAGACACTTGGGCTTCTTACATGATGGCTGGCTTCCCTCAGAGCAAGCATTCTAAAAGAGCAGGGCAGAACCCTAGAACATCACTTCTGTTACACTGTTATTTAAGCAAGTTACTAAGGCCAACCCAAATTTAAGGAGAAGGTAATTAGATTCAATAGCAGGATAACAAAGAATTTGCAACCATCTTTAATGAATATTTACAATAAGTAATTTATCTGGTTATCTTAACATCCATTTCTATTATAGTTATCTACTTTGCATGTTTTATTTCTCCCACCAGACTGCAAATTCCCCAAGGATAGGGACCCAGTCTACCTCAGTTTCCAATTTGCTACAATGTTAAACAGTACTTTGCTGATAGCACAGGTTGTTTGTTGAATAAATAAAAGCTATTAAATGCTTACTACATGCCAAGCACTATACTAAGCTCTTTGAATTTATTATCTTGTGTAATCTTTATGACAATCTTTTGAGGCATTATTTTTATTTCCATTTTTTAGATGAGGAAGCTGAGGTATAGAATGGTTAAGTTGTCTGCACAAGGGCACATAGCTAGTACCAGAATTTGGACTCACTTCTATTCCAGAAGCAGGAATCTGTTATCTAGGTAGTTGATATCGGGCAGCTCGAAAACTAAAGTCTTAACCATTTTTTTTTTTGGCTGCGTTATGCGGGATCCTAGTTCCCTGACCAGGGATCAAACCTGTGCCCCCTGCATTGGGAGCTCGGAGTCTTACCCACTGGACCGCCAGGGAAGTCCCTAAAACGAAAGTCTTGACCCAGAATTATTTAGAGATCAAGCCTTAGGCACCATTCCTAAAAGTACAAGCCTCACTGCATTCCTTTACTCTATTCATGCAAGGGGTGGGAAGGGTCTCTTAAAGATTTTAAAGACCAAGCTTATATCTTAAATATCTTTAAGTTAACCAATGAGAGTTCCTTTCTGGCATTCAATATACTAGTTAGTAGACTTAAAACCCCATTTCTGAAATTCACTGAGAACATTAGCAAAGAATCTGGTGTCAATCCAGATGTTGATGACAGAAACAGAATACTCACTTCTGGCATATGGGTTTTTCAATTGGAACATTAGCAACAACCTCTGGAGTATGCACTTTCAATTAAAATTTTAGTTGACTGCACCTAGGCTGCAGTTTATCCTAACTAGAACAAATAAAATATCTTAAATTTAATTTGATTTAATTGTCATCCTCAAACCATGGCTTGCACACAGGCTTCTGTTTAGATCCCATTGGCTGGAAGTTGGTAACATGGTCACATTCAGCTTTAAGGGAAGCTGGGAAGTGTAGCCTTTTTCTAGGAGACCCTGTGCCCAGATATCACAGATATTACTACCAAAGGAAAAGAGATGAACAGGTACTTTGTGAACTCTGCAAGGCTTCCCCTGGAGAGGAGAGACTCACTGTGGTTGCTCAGTGTTTTTACTTGCATGGCAATGAATAAGTCCTTTCTCCACTCTCAGTCTGTGGGAAACTTTCCAGGTATGAGAAATAGTCCCATGTTTTCCCAGAAATGGGTCAGGGATGTGGCAATGGCTTAATGGTGGCTATAGATGTGTGGAGGCAAAAATTTCTTCCATCAGTTCTCTTATGTTCCCAGTTATGTTAGGATCTTGCTACTAAAAGTGTGTCTGTGGATTAGCAGCTTCTGCATCACCTGGGAGCTTGTTTGAAATGCTGACTTACATTTTAACAAGACCTGCAGATGGTTCCTATGCACAGTCCAATTTGAGAAGTACCGTTTTCGAACGCTTCCTCTTCCTTCCTCAACATACCTGTACTGGAGCACATACACTAGGACGGGGGCTAAAGTGTTTCCTCCAGCAGGGCAACTTTGACCTAGAGCACAAAAGTAAGTCTGGGAGAACTCACAGACAACTGGTGTATTATAGTTTAGATCATAAATTACTCAGCCCTTTCATACAGATTAGCTTATTTTTCTATGCAAAAAGCAACTAAAATACATATTTTTTGGTTTTTCAGAAGAAAGTAACAAGAAGAATATGTTAAGAGTGGACCTGTTTGGTAATGTACAACATGATAAATACAATTAATACTGCTGTATGTTACACACGAACGTTGTTAAGAGAATAAATCCTGAGTTCTCATCACAAGGAAAAATTTAAACAAATTTTTTTTCTTTTATTTTGTATCTATATGAGTTGATGGATGTTCACTAAACTTACTATGGTCATCATTCCATGAAGTATGTAAGTCAAATCATTAAGCTGTATAGCTTAAACTTACACAGTGCTATATGTCAGTTATATCTCAATAAAACTGGAAGAAAAAAAGGAGAGATGTAATAAATAAAATTCTTTGCATTACATATTAAAAAAAGAGAGGATCTGTTTAGATGATGGAACTCTGGATAATTTATTTTTCCAACTGTGTCATACTTGTCAGAATTTTTTTAAGGAACATAAACTATTTTATTTTATTTATTTATTTTTTAAAATAAATTTATTTATTTATTTTAATTTTAATTTTGGCTGCATTGGATCTTTGTTGCTGTGTGCGGGCTGTCTGTGGTTGCGGCGAGTGGGGGCTACTCTTTGTTGCGGTACGCAGGCTTCTCATTGCAGTGGCTTCTCTTGTTGCGGAGCATGGGCTCTATGCGCACGGGCTCAGTAGTTGTGGCACACGGGCTTAGTTGCTCTGCGGCATGTGGGATCTTCCCGGACCAGGGCTCGAACCCGTGTCCCCTGCATTGGCAGGCGGATTCTTAACCACTGCGCCACCAGGGAAGCTCACATAAACTATTTTAAAGTGGAAAAAATTATTGTTTGAGAATGATATGAAACATACTTGTTTTAGCTTTAGCAATCAGTTACATAGCTGCACAAGAAATAAATCTCTAACTGGTCTGGAAGAGAACAGCAATGGCATGGGTCATTATGTATCTACCCAAGACAAGCTTCTGCAGTTGCCA
Source organism: Balaenoptera musculus (assembly GCF_009873245.2). Classification (NCBI taxonomy): domain Eukaryota; kingdom Metazoa; phylum Chordata; class Mammalia; order Artiodactyla; family Balaenopteridae; genus Balaenoptera; species Balaenoptera musculus. Next base: position 62,121,706 of record NC_045793.1, on the reverse strand, counting down.
AAATAAACTGCTTATTCACAGGAGATGGGCAGTGCTGATTTTGGAACATTACTCTTAACTGCTGACTTCTGCAACTCAAAAATTTTAGTGTCATTTCCTAACTTTGTTTTAAAACGTATTTTCATCTTGAAACTTGGCACAAATGTTTAATAAAATTTTCTTTTTGTAATTGAAATGATTCAATTCAACTACATTTACTGGACAGCTGAAGGTTACACAGCTCTGAATCTTTTTTTCATTTGTTTTTTTGGAGGGAGTGTAGAAAGGAATTAAAAGACATGGTCCGTACATTCAGGAACTCACTTTGGAGGACTCTCATGAAATTCTTTTATAACTCTTTCAAAAATTAGGATTTGTTTAAGTGTGTGAAATAATTTTATTCTGATTGGATATTCTTATAACTATATACATTTTTTTCCCCAAAACCCATGATATATCTGACCCATTTGATATAAAAACAAGAATAAACTCTAGCTTCAAAGGTCACGATCATGTAGAGAATAGTACTGAAATAAGATATAATTTCACAATAGCAAGTATGGAAACACATTGAAGGCATTGGATCTTTCTCCTGCTGCTTCTGGAGAAAGATGAAGAAGGGCAAACGAAGGGAGCAGAGAAAGCATTACATTTCCTTAATCAGTTCTTGGCAAGAACTTTTACAGGAGAGTTTACAATGGGAAATTCATGCCTGTTCCTTGACTCTTGAAACAACAAAACTGAATTTCCCCAGAAGAAATTTTTACTCTAGTGGTGGAATTAGATTAAATTGACTAAAAACAGTGAAGGATTAGTGAAGAAGACTCTACGTTCTATCGGAGGATTAAAAAAAAAAAAATCTAATTCTGACATTTTAATTTGTGTACTGATTGAGATGGATGTTAATTTTTATGTATTGTGTGATAAAAAATATTACCTGCCATATCAATAAACAAAGGATGTTGCAGCCAACAAAACCTCAGCCACTACAGCCACCCCCAACTGTGTACCCTGAGGGGATTCAGGATGGACAGAAAATACCAAGGGCTGAGAATTTAACACGATCTATAGTGATCTGAGAAGGCTTATAACAATATGGAATGTTGAAACGCTGAAGGAGTTTGTCAGATATGCTTCCCCACACCCCAAAAAATAGAAAAAGGTTATGTTCCTTGAGTAATAAGTTTCAGATGAAAATTAACATTAAATTGTCTAAAGAATTCTGGTTCAAGACGGCTGATGAAGCACATGCCTAGGAAGAAAAATGTATAAAAAATGAAAACAAAAATAACACAATGAAAGAAATGGGAGGGGTTGTTGGTAGACAAGAGATTTCAACAAATTTCTGGAAGATGTAAAATTTCTGGAAGATTAATGAGTGTTGATTATTGAGGCTGAGTAGAGGAAGCCATAGCCAAGAACACACCAGGGAGCTGACTGTCTGGAAGAGGCCCAGACAGGCTCTAGACTTTGACACAGTAGATGCAATCGGGGATGGGACTAAGAAATTGGACTGAAAGGATCTGTAGACAGTCATTAACCCCAGGGCAAAAATTGGAGGGTTTAAACAATCTTAAGAAACTGCTTAGGAAAAACTAGGGCAGATGACTAGGAAGCATTCCCAAGGCAATGACTCCTTATTCTGGCATTTAAGGGTTCCTAGAGTTACAGCTGGCTTTGTGGCTGCACAAATCCTACCTACCATTAACCAGCCCATGTACATGCAGCTCCCAGAGTCTTTCTATTGCCATATTTTTTTTTTAAAAGGTTTTTATTTTGGCATAATTTTAGATTTACAGAAAAGTTGGAGGAAAGAATTCTCATATACACTATACCCAGGTTCCTGCAATATTAGTATGTTAACATGTTTATTCCTTTCTCTCTCTTTTCTTGACAAATAGGTAGATAGATATACATACATTCTGGTTTTTTTCCTGGACCATTTGATAGTCAGACATGATACCCCATTATACTTAAATACTTCAGTGTGTATTTCCTTAAAACATTCTCTCACACAAGTCCAAAAAAAGATCAAAATCAGAAAATTAACATTGATATAATACTACTATCCAGTTGTTGATCTTATTCAGATTTTTCCAATTTAAAAAAAACTGTTCTTTTTAGCAGTAGAAATTTCCAGATCATGTTGCATTCAGTTGCCATGTCTCTTTTAATCTCTTTTAATGAGGACCAATTCTTTAGCCTTTGTGTTTCATGGTACTGACATTTTAGACTACTCTTCAATTATTTTGTAGAATGTCACTCAGTTCAGGTTTGTCTAATGTTTCCTCATGATTAAATTCAGGCTGTACATTATTGGCAGCAAATCACAGAAGGAAGGGATTTTTCTCAGTGCATCTTATCAGGAGGCATGTGATGTTAATTTGTCCCATTATTGCCTAATTCTTAATGTGAACAGCAACCAAGGATCAATAGATATCAGATGAAAGTCTCCAACATGAAAAGAAGAACCTAAGGTAAACTAACAGGAAGATAAAGAAAGAAAAAGAAAGGAAGGAAGGAAGGAAGGGAGGGAGGGAGGAAGGAAGGAAGGAAAGAAGGAAAGAAAGAATTCAGGGAACAGAAGTACACCTTAAAATAGGAGAGACTTCCCAACTGGTACTTTTGAGATGTCAGAAACAATGGCATGGGCTTCCCTGGTGGCGCAGTGGTTGAGAATCTGCCTGCCAATGCAGGGGATGCGGGTTCGAGCCCTGGTCTGGGAAGATCCCACATGCCGCGGAGCAACTAGGCCCGTGAGCCACAATTACTGAGCCTGCGCGTCTGGAGCCTGTGCTCTGCAACAAGAGAGGCCGCGATAGTGAGAGGCCCGCGCGCCGCGACGAAGAGTGGCCCCCACTTGCCACAACTAGAGAAAGCCCTCGCACAGAAATGAAGACCCAACACAGCCATAAATAAATAAATAAATAAATAAAGACTTTCTCTCCATTCACTGTCTTTAAAAAAAAAAAAATAATAATAATAATAATATTTAAAAAAAAAAAAGGTGAGCAGAGTTTAAAAAAAAAAAAAACAATGGCATATATAAAACAAGAAATTGTGTGTTATGAAGAAGAAAGAGTTCTTGGAAAATAAAATTGAATTGCAGGAATTAAAATTTTGAAAGTTTTAAAGGTGAAGTCAAGAAACTCGCCTAGAAACTAGGAAAAAGAGAGAGAGAGTTGTAGGAAAGATAAGATATAAAAGTCATAGCAGATCATTGCTGGGGTTCTATATTAGGATCAGCTTTGGCTGCATCATAAAACAGAAAAATCACTAAAAAAATCAGAGATTGACAAGATAGAAGTTTCTCACTCACATAAAAGAAGTAGATAGCTCTGAGGTGGTTTGGTGACTTCAGTGAGTCACTGGGAACATTAGGCTGTTACCTTCCTGTTCTACCATCTAGTAAATGCTAAACGGTAGAACAGGCCACCTCATTCTCAAGGCCACCTCATAGTCCAAGATGGCTGCTGCAACTTAAGCCATTGTGTCTGAATCCAGGCCAAAAAAGAAGCCAGAAGGACCAAAAAAAATCTTTTAAACGGGGAGGGGGGTGGGGGGGGGTGGTTTTTACAAACGGTGCTAACTACCTTTAAGCAGCTTTCCCATAATTCTGCTTACATCTCTTTTGCCAAACCTGCCTGCAAGGAAAGCTAAGAAATGTAGTCCTTTATTTTGGGCAGCAATGTGATCACAGAAAGATCAGGATACTCTTACTAAGGAGGAGGATATTGATATTGAATTAGGCAGCTGGCAGATTCTGCCACCTAGTTTAATAGGCAACATAATTTCCACAGCAGAAAGGAGATACAAATCATTAAGTAACTAGTAAATACCTCACAGGATACATTTTGTACACATAGTCATAACAGTTTGAAATTTTAGAAATCTAGTGACTAAAAATAAGGACAATGTAATTCCAAACAAAACAAAACATCTTTAACAAATATATAAAAGATGTTCAACCTTGTTTACAAAATTAGAGGACTACAAATAAAAATAAAAATAAAATATTTTTCAGGATCAGCTTGGAAAAATTAAGATATTGAAAATATCCTATGTTGGTGAAGGTTTTGAAGAAGAATTTTTCTCATCAACTATTGGCATAAGTATAAAAGTCAGCCTTTTGGAATGAAAATTTGGCAGCACTTAATATATAAATGTATTGGTTTTTTGTTGCTCCTGTAACAAATTACCACAAACTTTAGTGGCTTTAAACTATATGTATTTAAAACACACACACACACACAAATTTATTAATTTAAACTCTGTAGGTCATAGTCTAGTATGGGCTTCACTGGATTAAAATCAAGGCGCCATTAGGGCCGTGTCCCTTCCTGGAGGCTCTAAGGGAGAATCCATTTCCTGTTTATCTCCATTGCTGGCAGATTCAGTTCCTTGCAGATATGTCTGAGGGCTTCATTCTCTTGCTGGCTGTCAGCTGACGGCAGATCCCGAGTCCATTTGTGGTCTTTGGCTCATGGTCCCCATCCTCCATCCTCAAATCAGCCATGACAGCTCAAGTCCCTCTTATTCTTCACATGTCTTCCTTCTTCTGTCCCAGCTCTGACCCAGTCAAAAAAGCCTCTTCACTTTTAAGAACTCATGTAATTAGACTGGGCCCACCCAGATAATCCAGGATAATCTCCCCATCTCTAGGTAGATAATCTTAATCATGTCTGCCAAATCCCTTTTGCTATGTAAAAGAACAAATTCAGGGAGTTCCCTAGTGGTCCAGTGGTTAGGACTCTGTGCTTCACTGCAGGGGGCATGGGTTCCATTCCTGGTTGGGGAACTAAGATCCCACAAGCCACGCGGAGCAGCCAAAAAAAAAAAAAAAATTTAATTAATTAATTAAAAGAATGAATTCACGGGTTCTAGGATTAGAGCATGGGTATCTTTGAAGGGTGTGGGAAGCATTACTTTGCCAACCTCTGTAAAATATACATTCCCTTGTACCTAGTAATTACACAGAGAAACACAACACGCACCTTAAAACCTGGTTGGAGAAAGAGAGAGAGAGAGAGAGAGAGAGAGAGAGAGAGGGAAAATGGAAGACTTACAAAGAATAGTATCATTAACTGCATCAGACTTCTTATCAGCATCATGAGATGCTAAGGAAAATATGGAGAAAGGCTTTCAAAGTTGTCTGGGGAAAATTTTAAATCCAGATTATTGTTATGCTTAGCCAAACTATCAATTGAGTTTGAAGGGGGAAAAAGGCATTTTCAAATATTTAAGGATTAGAATTTTTTTCTCCAACATACCTTTTCTTAAAAAGTACTTGAGGATGGATTTTAGCAATAAGAGAGAGTAATCTAAGAAAGAGGAAGGTGGGGGGGACACAGGAAGCAGGGAAGTAAAGTCCCAGGATGATTGCTGGGCAGCAGCCTACAGAGTTCCCAGCCCACATTGGAACAGGAGGATTGAGGACCCCAGATAGAAATTGTTCAGAAAAAGACTGAAAAAGATTGTGGGGTGGATAGGACAAGCTCACAGAGAGTTTGAAAACATTGAGGCTATAATAAAGGTACAGAATACACGGTCTAAAATGAAAGTAACATGTTCTGATTTAAGCAACTGGTGAAGTGTAAAAATCCTCAACTGTGTTTGAACCACAGTTTTTGAACTCAGCAGCAAATAAGTCTCTTTTGTGTGAAATACTGCAGCCACGGCACTGGAACTGTAGAGGAGAGAACAGTGCCTGTTCGCACATACCTTTACGCCTGGTCACACCTGGACGTGTTTGTATGTGATGACTTTGTGTGGGAAAATATCTGGAAGGACGCATGCTATGATGTTAACAATAACTGTGGTTGGAGATGGGATTTGAGTGACTGTTTTCTTTTTGTTTATCTGTATTTTTCAAAAATTTCTAACATCATCGTCTGTCAGCTATTCAATTTAGATGGTGTTAATGACTTTAAAAACAGTGTAGAGAAAATTGTGACATCATTATGTGGAAAAAACATGGGCTTTGGAGATAGAAGATATCTTTAACTCCTGCCTTTAGTGTTTATAAGCAAACTGGGACAGTAGGTCACCCTACATCCCTTTAAGACCTAGCAGGACCAGCTAAGAGGCCAGAAGCATGCAAAGGACCTTCCACATGTACATTCAAATTTGCTGTGTCTTAAAGTGCCAAGCACTGTGCCAGACACGGGAAACAGAGGGGAACAAGATATAGTCTCTGTCCTGAAGATGCTCCAAGTCAGAGGAAGAGCAGACCAGTAAAACTTCAGTCACATCACAGAGAGGAGAGTGCTGTGCTTCATGTAAACATGGAGTGCCCCGGAACCCCAGAAAAATGGAAGCCCCCCCTGAACTAGGGAGGGTCCAGTGAGGCTTCTCATAGGAGGAGACATAACATGTGTTCTCAGAGACAAATAGGAACAAGCCAGATGGAGGACATGGAAAGGGCCTTCTTGGCAGGACATTGGTGTACACAGTGGGTTGGAAAGACCACGGTGGTCCCACAGCTTCTAGTGGCCTGAGGGCGTTAGAGCCTCAGGGACATGTGATCCTGGCATGATGGGTGGGAGCTGGGTCATGAAGAGGCTACAAAGCCTACTAAAGTGTCTGGGCTTTTACAAAATTCACTCTGGTGGTTGCATAGGGAATGGAGTGGCAGGGAATGTGACCGAGATTATTATGTGAGAGTTTAGAAAGAATTTATATAACCCTCCAGAAGTTCCTCCCACCCTCGCTGTCTAATCAGATTCCTTCTACCTCCCCTACTCTTTCACCACACGCTGCTTGTTTCCTTCTCAGTTCTTGCATTTCTGATCTTAAACTTTTTTGATCACTTACCTGATTATAGTCTTTCTCTCCCGTCAGGCTGTAAGCCCCACAGGGCAAAGACTGTGTCTGTTTTATTCACCAATACAGTGTACATAGCCTGCACCTAAAGAGTAGTGGGCACTCAATGATTATTTGTTGAGCAAACAAATGACCAGAATAAGGCAGCAACTATGGAGATGGGAAGGAGAAGGCAGATCTGAGCGTTAAGATGCAGAATAGACAGAACCTGGTGACTGGCTGATCGACTGAGAGAGCTGTGCCGGGGTGAGGGCTGCGGGGTGGGGAGGGTGTAGATGAGTCTTCCAGGGGCCTGACCTGGGAGACCTTAAACTGAGCTGGTGGTTGTCAGATGAGTGTGGTGGGGTGGAGAGGGGTGGGCTGGGGTGAGAATAAGTTCTCATCAGGGAACTATTGTAACCCTGAACTCACCCCACTGTTTTAGCTCCCCTGCCTTCCTGCTCTTTCAGTGATTCTTAAACTTTGCTACACCTTAGAATCACCTGGAAAAACCCCACATGGGGGACCTTCCTTAGACCAGTGAAATCTGAGGGTGGGGACTGAGCATCGGTAGTTTTAAACTTTTAAAATACTGATGTTCCAGCAAAGACCATTGTCCCGTGGGTTTCCGGATGAGCAATTCCCTTCCTGCCCTTCATTTGGAAACCTTGGGCTTATCAGTCATCTCACTGCTGCCCCACCTGCTCCAAGAGGCATCAGCTGGCTTCCATTCTTCTTCACCAGGGTTGGGTCCTAGCACTGAAAACCCTCTACAAATATTTGTGCTTTTCATTTGCCACTGCCTGCCATGTATGTCACCTTGGCCAATATTTGCACTTGTGGATGACTACATTTAATGCTTAATGGTGTGCTTTGCTTAGAAGGTGTAAAGGATGTGAATTACTTGAGTTTTCCTGTTTCCGTTTGAACCTTGGAAAACGTCCAGATGATTCTCTTTAGCCCTTATTCATTTTCTTCAAACATTTTGCAATCTGGGCCTATACAAATAGATCTAATGACGCAATACGCAATTTCTAATTTCTTGCCAGTAACCAGGAAGCATCTTTTTGGTTGGTAGTGTGGCGAGGGGGAGGGACAGCACGTTGTGTACCAAAACAAAATCGGGCTGTGGTTATCTTCTGGGGTAATTCCTGGTGGTTTGTCATTATGGACGTTACTACAAGTTTCTGTGATTTTCAAGACCCCAGATAAACTACTGAAAGTGATGAGGCCCAGGAATGAAACTTTGTTGTTTGTAAATTAACGTTAAAAACTAATAGTTTTTTTTTTTTCCTTCAGCGTCTGCACATGATTTGACAATAGAAACTGTTTGCATCTTATGTTCCTTACTTGATTTACACACACATTCTTTGATCCTGAAGACAAGTTCCGTACTTGCAGACTTTGATTTGTTTTATGGCAAAACTTCTGGGAGAGCTGCTGGGAGGAGAGATGGCTCTTTTTCAGTGTAAGCCTAATTAGAGGGGACAGAGAAAGGCTCTTGCCAGGGGTCAGAGCCCCGTGTGCAAAGCCGGGAGGGCTGGGTTTGGTTGGAGGCACTGCAAGTGATGGGATGACTGGCTTGTAGCAGGGTGGGGTTATGTGAAGGACTAGAATGAAGAGGTGGGTGGGAAGAGGGCAGATCACAGGGGGTCTTGTACACTTGAGTGCTACCCCCTCAGTCTGCAGCTACTCCTTCCTCCTCCGCATCCTGCACATCGAGCTTCCCAAAGTGTACATCTGATCATTTTGCTTCTCCCTTAAAAAACAAAAACAAAATAAAAACCTCACTATGTTGCCCAACAAATAAAGACCCAATTCTTTAGACTCCCTCAGTCTAGTCATGAGACTTTTCTCCTACTTCTTTATTTAAAGGCAAAGGATAGGATGCAGCAAAAAAAAAAAAAAAAAAAGGACAGTGCAGGAAGGCATTAGCGTTCCAGGAGACATTCCACGAGGTGACCTAATCAAGGACATTTCTTTTGCACACACAGGACTGCACAGCCTCTTCGACTTGAACCTGTCAAATTCCTTGTGAAGTATTTTGCCTTTGGGAGAACTCCTGAAAAATCCTGCAGTATTTAAGTCCTTTAAATAGTCAAGCAATGCTTATCGAGCATGTTGGTATAAGAAAGAAGCAGGATCTGCTGTTTAAGATCCTGCTTCCTTCTTATACCAATCTTATTCTTTGGCCAGTTTCGACATTTTGCAAACGTTCCTTACTCTTTTTAACCTGCGTACTTTTGCTTAAAGGATTCCGTTTTTTACAGAATGCCTGTTCTCCACCTCCACCTGGGAAGGCTTACCCATGTTTGAGGGCCTAACTGAAATGTTATTTCCTTCATCCCATTACATTGTCATTCCAGGTAGAAGTGACTTTTGTCTAGAGTTTAATTTTTTAAAACTCTAAAGTATAATTTACATATATTTCCTAAAATAAGTGTACAAGTGATGAAGTTTCACAAACTGAATACACTTGTGACACCAAGAATCAGAATGTCACCAGCACCCAGAAACCCTTTCTCCCATCACCACTCCCATCCAAGGGTAACTATGACCCACACTTCAGGGCATAGATTAATTTTGAACTTCATAAAAGGAGGATCATAACATATGTACTCTTTTGTATCTAGCTTCTTTCCCCTAATATTATGTGTGTGAGATTCATCCATGTTGTTATATGTATTTGTGGATGATTCATTCTGTGGCTGTATAGTATTCCATTGTGTGAATATACCACAATTTAGTCATGCATTCTGCTGTTGATGGGCCATTTGCTACTTTGAACATTCTAGTACACACCTTTTGGTAAAAGTGTACATGCATTTTGAAACTATGTGTGTATTCATACTCCTATATGAACATAGGAGTAGAGTTGTTGGGTCATAGGGTGTGCTTATGTAGATACTGCCAAACAGATTTCCCAAGTGACTGCATCTCTTTACACATCCACCACTGATGCACGAGAGTTCTAGTTGCTCCACATCCTCACTGTGACTTGGTATCTTCCATCCCATCCATGCATTGAATACACCTTCCAAAAAGCATCTACCACAGAGTTCCTATTCAAGGCTACAAAGAGACCCAGATCAATGTATAAAGTAGGACAACCCCTCTCTCCAACTATTCTGCCTTGACAGGTTTTTTGTTTTGTTCTGAATACATTATTTGAGAAATGAAATCTTTTCCTGGTTTTAAAAACTAAGAGAGCATAGGAAACCTTCTGAGGTGCTGGAAACGTTCTATATCTTACACAGTATTATGGTTACATGGGCTTATATACATGCATAAATTTTAAAAAATTAATAGAGCATCAACAAATTTGTATGCCTTTCTCCAGTCCTATCCCACCAATAATGTAAAGAAGAGACATATGTGAATACATATTCAGAGTAGATTCTTGCCAGGCTGGGGAGTAGATTAGTGATTTGGATGTAACCCAATCTGGAGGTTCTCAGAGAAGCAAATTTACCACTTGCAACATGGTGCCTATTTTTCTGCCTTAATCATCACTCTAGGTTTACTTGATGGAAAAGAAGCCTTCTTGGGGGGAGAGAAATTGGTGGGCATTTCTTGCAAAGACAAGGTTCTGAATGAAGGAGTGATATTGGTGAGCCCGCTTCAGTTTTCTTCAAATATCATATCTGTGCCTTGTTTACTCCATTGTTATTTGTACTGGGCACTCTGAAGCCTAGAGTTTAGGAATAAAATAAAGATCAAACATAGATCTAGAAATTATTAAAAAAAAAAAAAAAAGACAAGACCCACTGTGTCGTTGTTGTTTGTCCCAAAGCAGTACTGCCACCTAATGGTAGAAAAGGAGGACTTTCTCTCAATGTTTTAGCTGCAAGTGGTAATGATGGAGAGTCCCAGGCACTTAACTGTGGGTGAAAATAAAACTGATATCAATTAAACATTTTCACCCTGACCCACTCCCGCCACCTTTTCCAAGAGATATAGCTCATAGAATTCTTAAAAGTATGCTGCAAAATCAAATACATGGTAGGGCATTACGAGTCCCTCCAGAAAGCTGGAATCACTGCCTTCTATAATTGCTTGAGAGAAACTTTTGTTTCATTGTTAGCTATCATTTCACATAACAAGATTTTAAGATCAAGAAACTACTTTTTCTGTTATGTGTGGTAGTAAATTTTCCCAGTAAATCTCACTTTTTAGAAGAGATATGTCCTCGCTATGTTTTGTTTATGATGTATTTATTTGGCAAATCCTACTTTATTTATTGACTTCAATTTATTACATTTTACTATTTTTTATTGCTGGACATAACACAGTTTTCCTTCAGCGTGAAAACAAATGCTTTTAAAAATCACAATTAAGGGAAAATTACATTCTTTTCTGATACAATACTAATATGTTAACGGTAATACTAGCTATATACCAAAGACACCATAAAATAAAAATTACACTAGTAAAAGTGTTCTGAAGGCATAGAAAACTTGGCAATTTAATTTTTTAGTGCATCTTTCTCTTTCTTTTTGTTTGTGTATTAATTTGCCAAACATTTATTAGGAACCTACTACGTGTCAGCACTCTGCTAGAAGCTGGGAATACAAAGATTAATGTGACAGTCCCTGCCCACTGAGGGGCTATTCTCTAGGTGCGTAAGACAGACACGGAGACAGATAATTATAATACTTTGTACAAAGTATAGTTACCAAAATATTCTGAAGACACAGAGAGAGGCACCTCAATCCTATTGGAAAGATGGAGAGGAGGACAGCTGGGTTGGGGGGAACCTGAGTCTTAATTTCGGAGTAGGCATTGGCTTGGCAAAGGGTAGGGGCTGAAGATGGGGAAGGGCTGATGTGGATTTTGAAGTATCTGTGGGATTTCCGGGTGGAGCAGTTCATTTCCCATATGGAGATGCGAGTCAGAAGCAGGTGCGTAGGATAGAGTGAGAGATAGATTTGGGATTTCACCTGAGAAACTGTGTAGCAAGAAAAGACCCATGGGCTGGGGATGAACATCTGAGAAGGCAGAGGCAGGCTGGCTCAAGAGAACCTCCAGCAGCAAAAATCAGGATTCCCCAAGGGAACCAAGAAAGTTCAGTCATGGAACCAGGGGGACTAATCCACAGCCATTAGGCCAAATTGGCCAAAAGTTTCATTTTGTTCGGCTCCTCAGGGTTTGTAATATTTTTTAAATAGTTCCCACCTTTTAAGAGTTGAGCGATGCCTCATAAAATCTGCATTTTTAGCTTCCCATGAAGCTCTGGAATATTTGGCTATGTAGGGCCTAGATTCCTCACAGCAGCGCAGGGGGTCCCCTTTTGCCGTGGGGACAGGCTCTCCAGGTCCCCCCATGCGCATATCTTAATGTGGCCATTTCGTTCATTGACACAGCCTGCCTGGCTCCTCTGGGCATTTGCATTTGGGATCTTTCTCTAGAATTTCAAGAACAGTGTGATCTCCAAATGTCCAGTGCAGCAGAGGAGTGACTAAGGAATGAGAAAATCTCCCCCCGCCTTTGAATTAGGAAATTGTGAGTCACCTCAGTGACCTGAGGAAGGGAAGGTTAGGAAGGTGGTAAGACACAGAAACAACATCGCAGTTACCATGGATTGAGGAGTGGCCAGGAGGGAAGGAAGTGGGTGGTGAGTATGGAGGAGCCCACAATCTGTTCTACAAAGGGCCATAGAGCAGATCTTTTTGGCTTTGTGAGCCATGTGATCTCTGTCACAACTACTCAACTACTTGCTGTTCAGCACAAAAGCAGCTGTAGGCAATATATAAACAAATAAGCATGGCTATATTCCAGTCAAATTTTATTCACAAAGATAGGCTTCCTGTGGACCCTAGCTTGCCAAACCCCAGATGGGGTACACTGGGTCAGGGGGTCGGACTGAGAGGAAAGCCGACAGTTTTGTAAACACAGGGAGGGGTCAGCAGAGAGGGAGACGGAGAAGGTGAAGAAAAACAAGAGAAAGATTGATGAGGCCACTTCCAGAAGGAGCAGGAGGGAGATGGGGCAAGGCCCTCGGTGATGGTGGGGGGAGGAAGACCTTGCCCACCAAGGCAAGAGCTGAGCAGAGGTGGAGAACAAGTTTGTAGCGTGCACGAGTAAAGTGAGGTAGCATGTTGACTGTGCTGCTGCTGATGCCAGGTTGGTGGATAAAGTAAGAAGTGAAGCAATCAACTGAGAGCCATTGAGAAGATGGGATGAAGCTGGTCAAAAACAAATAGAAAGGTTGACAAACACTGCTGAGGGCTCAGCTGCGGTTGCAAACTAGAAATGATTGTGTTGTCGCGTTGTGCCATCCTGCATGGCAGCAGCAATGCCAGAGTTTACAATCAGAGAAGGTAGCTTGTAGCGTTGATTGAGGGTTTTGACTTTTCTGGTGAGACAGTAATTCAGAGCAAAGGGGCCTGGGCTGCGTAGTGGCAGATGAGGCCAAGAAGGTCCTGCTAGACTGTGAGGAGAGAACGGGTTGAGGAATTAGAGGTTTTTTTTGTGAACAGATGCAGTGAGTATGAAGGTAGAGCAGAAAGTGTGTAGGAGGTGATCTGAGAACAGATGATTGGAGTTTAGAATTTCTGAGTTGGGGCACTTCCAGGATATTAAGATCCAGGACAAGCGCCTTGGGTTAGGGGACTGAAATACAGTGCAGCAAAGGACAATCAGGAATTGGGAAGTAAAATTGCTCACTGGCTATCTTCATAGAGGCTGGAATCTCTCAGGATTTGGAGTGGAGGGGGTTTCACTCAGTGGTTCAGAGTGATTCGAAGGCAGTAGATGACAGACAGCAATGAAGAGGAGTGGGAGGACGTGTATCTGGATGGTGTGGGTGTTCACAAGAGGCAGGAGCAATGCACTCCTTCCAGGCTTGCAGACGCCTGCCTGGTAGCCCTGCGGAGCCAGCGCGCTTCTGTTGCCAAGGAGACCAGTTCATCGCTATCTCCACAGACAAGGCAGGCTGGGACTTATTGTTCAAGATACGGAGTAGTGTGCTGTTCACATGCTGACCCTCTCCTGAGTCCACACAGGTCCCTCTGTGAGCTTTCTCTTGCCCATCTACAACATAGTCCTGTCAGTAGAGAATATGTCAGCCTTCCTAGCATGCCTGCTTCTTTCTGCCCGTCTCTGATTCTGTTCAAGCTGTAGCTCCAGCCAGTAATGTATGTCCTCTCCCCTCTCTCTCCCACCAGCAAGTAGACAGGTGATCACAATGTATCTCCAAATGTGTCAAGAGAGAAGAGCCAGGAGTCTTCTTAAATGACAGTGCCACCCCCTGTAGGGGCTATCCTATCTGGGCTGTGGCAGAATCCACTTGGAATCTCATGTCAGGGATGGTGTGAGTTGTGGACAGCTAGTGACCACTCTTCTCCCAGCTCCATCCTAAGACAGGCCTCCCCAGGTGGGAGATTCAGAGAAGCTTCCAAAGAGAACTAGAATAATGGGCCTAATGAAAGAAGACCATACACGTGCAGCTTATTTAAACTGCACATAGTATAGTTTTCACGGCACTGTTAACCATTCTGTTCAATTTAATAACCTGCCCCCCTTTTCTCCCAGAAATCGAAGCTTTTTACTTTTGGCACCAAGTATGAGCCGGCCTTTCTGGTCTAGAGAGAGGGACAAACAGCACACAGGAGTTAAGGCTGAAGATGCCAGCACCCAGGGCTGGGCCATGCCCTTATCTCTGGAGTCTTAGGAATGGAAGCCGAGTCCAAATGCTTCCTCAGCTGTTGTATCTGGAAGGTGGGCTTCCCTGTCAGCTGTTTAAAGAACAGCTGAAGAAGGAGCCCTGCATGCTTCTGAGGACACCCTCTGCATGTCTTAGGCATGAGTCAGACCCAGAGGTTGGCATTTGTCCCCTCATTTAAGAGCTAAGGCCCATATCTCTCCAGATAACATCTCTGAAAATAGCCAATCCTGGGCAGGGGGGAGGGGCCCTTCAGAGAATGCCAACCCTTCTTAATTCTGTGGGGTGACAGATCCTGGCCCACATCCTGAGGGGACAGATAGCTTTCAGCCTTCAGTTAAGATCGGAAGTGGGGAGAACATTCACCCCTGCTTCTCAGTTTAGACAGAAGAATCAATCCTCATGGAATTAACATTTTGGAATTATTTATTTGTTTTAACAAGTTTGAAACCTATGCAGCCAAGATATCTCATTTTACTTGCAGGGTGATTTTTAACATGTCACCTAAGCCAACCTACATTCATCTAGTAACCCTTATATAGATGCTATGATATACTCAGACAAGAGACTAGGACACAATGCTAAGAAGTTGTTTCATTTTCATTTAGTAATGTCTATTCTCTGCAGTGTGGGGGGAAAAATGGTACCAGTTTGGTTTTCAACCTAAAGCAGTGATTTGAAAACTTTACATAGGAATCACCTGGAAATTTTAAAAAGTTCTGATGCCCAGGCGTCACCACAGACCAATCACATCACAATCGATGGAGATGGTAACCAGGAGTCAAGAGTTTTAGATTTCCCCAGGTGATTGCTATGAACAGCAATGCCAACGTCATGGACCCAAGTGAACACAGGTGTCTCTATTAATTCAATTCATGGTGTATTCATTGCTAAGTTGACTTAGCACTCTGAGGGTTGATTTGATTATCCTGAGGATATTTCTGGAGCCTAATAAAATCAAAATCACTGGGGGGCGAGCAGGCACAAGAGCCAGGTGGAAAGCAGAGGTTTCATGAACCAGAGAGGAAATTTTGTCAGTCATCAAACCTGAAGGAGTGCAGAGCACCTATCAATGTCAGAGGTACTGAGCCATGAGTCTGGAGAGACGGGTGTAGCAGCAAAAGTAGTGGATCTGGTGTAAGTGGGGAGTGTACCAGGGAAATTTTCTGGAATAATTTTTCTCTGCAACTGGATCTTACAGGCCAGATGTAGTAGGATACTTGGGTGGGCTCACTCTGTTTAAAGGGGTAAGAACACAGAGTACAGACTCCCAAATTCTTTAAGTCTCTAAGGTGATGATTCTCAGAATGAATTTTTTTTCTAGTTGAGAGTTTTGATTATTATTATTTTGTCAAGAAAATAAGCACATTCCTTTATCAGATATGTGTTCAGTGCCTTTTCTGTGCTAGGTGCACCATCCATTACTAGGGATACAAAGATTAAATAGAACACAGTATATGCCTGTGAAAATCCATACCCTAGATGAGGAAAGAGTGCATAAATCAAAACCTTTTAAATAAGAGGTAGCAAAAAATGATGCTAGATTTGGACAAAGTTCTGTGAATCTGATGTTAACCCTAATGGCATCAACCCTCATTGATTGCATTTTCCTTCTTCCATTGCTCTACTTTGGACTTTGCATTTTTTTGCATCTAATGTGAATTAAATGCTCTATTGGTTTGTCCTGCTATTATCAGGAGGAGGTAGGATTCTCAGCAGGGGAGGCCAGACAGTTTGGGACCCTAAACTTAAGAGCAGGGAGCAACTTCTCTGAAATCTCATATGTGTCACTGAACCAGATAGAATTCTTCACAGAGGTTAACTTAAGTGGAATTGCTACAGTAAGAAGCTGTTTCTTTTTAAATCTTTTCAAGTTTTCAGCAATGACGCCTGTTTCTACTCTACTAGAATTGAGTGAAAATATCTGCTTGACCCGCATCTCTGCTCCCAGTGATTATTGTTTAATCTTCTGTTTTGTCACATCTTCTTTCTTGAATAGTGATTTCCAATTTTTTAAATATCTTTTGTCTCTCCCCTCAATGCATTTATTTGCAGTCTCCATGTGAATCCTTGGGCCTCTTCCCTTTTGCTCATTTCCTGACTCCCCCTTGTCCATGTCTTATCTCTTTGCTGGATTATTGTGCATCTTCCCAGCAGGACTTCCCCAGCCACCGCTGTGGAAGATGCTGAGCTGAACTGTAACATGCTTATTAGAACAGTACTTTATATAAGAAATGATAACTTTTGCTTTTATAATATCCAGCAAGACTGAGGCAGAGAAAAAAAAGAGTCTAACAAGGCAGATGAGAAGGGAATGATCTGGGTAGAAGGGAGAAAGTACTAAAACATAAAGGGATATAGATGCTCAAAACCAGCATGACCAACGATATAGTCTGGTAGGTCAGTGATACTTACCAGGATGATTCAAGACTTAAAGAGGTGGCAGATTTGCTAAGCAATTACACCAAACTTACACCCAGGGAGCCAGAAGACTCAATTAAATTATCAAACACAAGACACTGAGCAAGCTGAGCTACTTGTACACAGCATTTGTGTTTGGAATAAATAAACTGCAATTGTTATTCCTTCCTCCCAGGCTTCCAGCCTAGGGGTAGAGTCAGGATGAAATGAACACAACAGTTTAAACATCCACATTCTGGTTTACATGACTCAAAAAAGGAAGAGGTTGATTTATTCCCAGGGTGGCTCAGCCCTATTCCTCCTGACCTTATCTGTGTACAGTTTGTACATGGAGAAAGGGACCACCTTCCACCCGATCTCTGAGGACAGGAACTTAAGCATTATCCTGCATCTCCATCACCTGTTAGACAGCAAGTCCACGTGGCTGCCTTCCCTCTTCTAACTTAGCACGTGCGCCTGTCCCTCCGCCCTGCAGTCGACTGGACTTGGCTGCCAGAGTCACGCCTCCAACCAGCACACCCGATTGGGCCACCTCCTGCTTTAAGCCTGTGCCGCCCCTGATGTCTCCAGGGTGAAGTGTAGCGCTCTCAGCCCTGCTTCCTAGAACCTCTGGAGCCTGACCCCATCACATCTGCTTCTACCACCGATCTCCACAAACCAGAGCTCTAGTAGATGACTTTTTCCAGAACTTACCAGGACTTCCCATGCTGCATTGTCATTGTCCGTGCTTGGAATGTCCCTCCCTTATATGTCTGACTAGGAAACTGGTAGTCATTCAGTGGCAGTGCAATGCTTCCCAAGTGAGACTGGTCATGCAAATCATCTCGGGGTTGCTTTTAACACACACACACACACACACACACTTTGGATCCCTGGGCCATGCTTTAGTGCTGTGGATTCCTAATATATGGAAGTGTATTTGAGTTATTCTAAAGATGAGAACCACCAAAGTATATAGTATTTTTATTTATAGGCTTTTGATTTGAAGGTCCATTTTTTGCCTCACCTAAAATTGATACACATTCATATTTTTGAGTGACAAATGCTAGTAATAGTAAAAAACTTCTTTTAATATTTATAAGCAGTTCTGTATGAATTGAAACCTTCCCCATGTCACCCCAAGCTCTGTGAAGTTAGAATGGTGGGAGACCTCTGAGGGGAGGAGGGAAGCTTCTGACCCTGGTCCTCACAGCTGGAGAGATGGGCTGGGCAGCCCGTGGTCTCCCTGGCCTCAGGGCAGAGTGCCCAGTTCTATTTCTCAGTTCGCGGCATGTTATCATTATATGTCCATGCAAGGCTCTTCTCTTGTTTTATTTATCTATTCCCTGTTTTTCCCTAATTTCTTTTTTTAAAATTTTTATTGGAGGTTAGTTGATTTACAATGTTGTGTTAGTTTAAGGTGTATAGCAAAGTGAATCTGTTATCCATATACATATATTCACTCTTTTTTAGATTCTTTTCCCATATAGGCCATTACAGACTATTGAGTAGAGTTCCCTGTGCTATACAGTAGGTCCTTATTAGTTATCTATTGATATTTTATATATAGTAGTGTGTTTATGTCAATCCCAATCTTCCAATTTATCCCTCCCCCCTCTTACCTCCTGGTAACCATAAGTTTGTCTTCTATATCTGTAACTCTATTTCTGTTCTAATTTTCTTTTATTTAACCATTCTAAAGTATTTAATGTCTATTTTTTGTGTGCATCCTTGCATTACGTGTATTGTTTGTGTGCAAAAGTTTGACTTATGTAAATTTATTCAAATGATATTGTTATCTATCTCATCTTGTTTATTATGCCTGGTTTACCATTTTGGAAGGGATGGGAAATCATGGAGCCCTGCAATGGACATTTATCACATTTTTAATGAAATACCCACTATGCGCAGCTCTAATAAGGAGGGGGGCAATATGGTGATGTGGCTAAGAGCGCTGGCTCTGGGTTCCGAATTCCGGGGTCCAAATCCTAGCTTCTCTACTTATTAGCTTCATGGTCTTAGGTAGGGTCCTTAATCTCTCTGCTTTTAATAACTTGTAAAGTGGGGACACTTCAGCACACCTCAAAGGTTGTTGTGAGGGTTAATTGTGATAAGCATATCTGGGCTCTTCCTCTTATTGGAGAAAAATCACACTACAGATTGTACTGCAAACTGTTGATGACGTCTACTCCCTTCTGGATCCTCAGTGATGCCCAGTGGCCCCCTTAGCTGTAATTAAATCCTTTTCAGCAGTTCCTTACTAGGTTTCCTGGATTCTCAAATCTCTTTACCTCCAGCAGGCTCACATTCAGCAACCTTGCCTCTTATTTTTTAAAGCTTAAGTCCTCCACCTACACTAGAGGGTCAAGGTTCCTGCCCTTGGGGAAGTAACATCCTAAAAGGGGATACAGGCAATAAACAAGTCAACAACCCATATGGAAAATGTTTTTACCTAGCCAGAAATGCTTTGAAGATAACATAATAGGGAAACTTTCATTTGGGTGGAAAGGGAAGGCCTTTCTGAGGAGGTGACGTTGAAGCTGAGACAAGGCTGTCGTGTGAAGATCAACGAGCAACGAAGTCTAGACAGAGAGAACAATCTGTGCAGCAACCCTCAGGGGAGAAGGAGCTTAATGTGAGTGAGGAGCAGGTCAGCCAGCGATGCTGAAATCCAGTAAGCAAGGGGGAACGTAGCAGGAGATCAGGCCAGAGCAGCGCAGTCCAGTAGAACTTACTGTGATGAAGGACATGCTCTACCTCTGTGCTGTACACTATGGTAACCACTAGCCACATGTGGCTATTTAAATTTAAGATAATATAAATTAAATAAAACCTAAAATTCAGTTTTTTAGTCACATCTGGCTCTATGAATATAAATATGTGTAAAAATTGTTAAAGAAATATTAAAGAATTTTTTTTTTTTTTTTTTTTTTTTTTACTATTACCAACATTTCAAATGCTCGGTAGCCACATGCGGCTGGTGACTACCATATTGGACTGTATAGGGTCAGAGGAGAAGCGGGAACAGATCAGTGGGGCTTTGCCCACCAAGGTGAGTTGTTTTGATTATTTGCTAAGTATGGTGAGAAGCCTCTGGAGGGTTTGACAAAGAGACTACTGTGATTGATTTATATGTTAAAAAATCTCTGAGGCAGCCGGGAAGAGGGCAGGGGTAGGGAGGCACCTGGAGAGGCAAGAGAGGAAAGAAGTTATAGCTATTGCATTTGCCTGGGGAAGAGAGATGAGGGTAGCTGGGACTGGTGTGGCAGCAGTGGAGCAAAGAGGTGGATGGATTCCAGATTTATTTTGGTTATCGGTCCAATACAAGTAATTGATGACTCAGATGTGAGATGCGAAGGAGAGAAACAAGTATTGATTCCTAGGTTTTTGATCTGAGCAAAATTATTCCTTTACATGTACTAATGCCATTAATTAGGCTCTTCCCATTTTTAAGGTGGATTACACTCCCTTTCTCTCTTCCAACTATGGATCTATTTTAATGACTAAACTTAGAGCATAAAGATTGCTTGATGTGGCTGGAGGGCTCTGCCTCTCCCATCACACTTCCATTGACATTGCTGTTTTCCAGGTCACCATTGACTTTCTCATCGTCAAATAAAATGGCTAATTCTTAGTTCCAGTCCTGCCTAATTGCTGCAATAGGTGCAGTTGTTGATCTAATTCCTTCATCTGTTGACCCCCAGGCCACTCTCTTCTGCTCCTCTTCCTGCCTCTCAACCTGTGCCTTCTCATTGATCTCTTTGCTGCTCCTGCTTGGCCCCCTCCACATGTTGGCGTCCCCAGGCTCAGTCTTGCTTTTTCTCTCTTGCACAACCTGGGCGACCAGCTCCACTCCATTGCCTGCATTTCCCATCTATATTCTGCAGTCTCACAAATCTATAAAGTAGCAGCACCAGCCATTTCTATGAGCCAGGAACTTTGCTAATTGAGTTAAACATGTTGTCTCATTCAATCCTTCCCTGAACTCTGTGGGTAGGTATGATTATTCTAATTGTCAGATGAGGGAGCAAAGGCTCAGGAAGGTGTAAGAACTTACCCAAGCTCAAAGAATTAAAAGTGGAGAGCTTGGATTTAAAACCAGGCCCATGCGGCTCCTCAGCTGTTGTTATAACCAGCGCTTCCTGCTGTCCATAGCCCTGGCTCAGACCTCACATTTCCAGATCTGTACTTCGAGCCACTTAGTGAAACACACATGCATGGAGCTTGCACATCTGAAAACAGGCATAAAACCAAATTTTTCACCTGCTCCTTACCTTCTATGAATCCCACAAAACAAATAATAACAAGCTGAAATATCTCCTCTCCTTGTGTTCCTTATTTGGCCTCATGGTACAAATAATCCAGTCTCCAAAACTAGAAACATCTTCATCTTTTAATACTTCTCTGCCTTCCTACATTCCGTTGATTTCCAAGTCCTACAGGGTGTACTGCACAGGTGCCCTTCACCTGAAGGAACAAGCACTCCTAGAGTTTGAGAACCACTCTAGCCTGCATTAGGATCACCTGGAGGGCTCATTAAACTCCAGATCACTGGGCCCTGTACTCAGAGTTTCTAATTCAGTAGGTTTGGGTTCTAAGGATGTGCAGGTCTAAAAGTTCCCAGGAGATGCTGCTGGTTAGCTGGGATATACACAAGTGCCAAGTGCAGCAGAAGCATAGAGGAGGGAAGGATTCGTTTTGCCTGGGAATAAGAAGGAAGGCTTTTTAAAGTGTGAAAACCAGTCAACCACCAAATAACTTGGAATGGGGGCTCTTTGTCTCTGCAAAACTGACCCCATTAGCCAGTATCACCATTATCCAGACTCACATTTCCTTCCAGGCTCACAAATATAGTGTTAACATGTCATCCCTCTCTTGCGTATCCTTCCCCACTCCTCAGCCTCTGAGCTAAACTAGAATCTGTCTAGCAGCATCAGAGTCCATACCCCTTTTCATAGGCCCTTGCAAAAAATGGTGAATGACTAGTCTGCTTTCAAACTGCCAGACACAGGGCATGAGAAGGCAGAGAGAAAGCCCAGGAGAGACCTGTGCCTGGCAGCTGCAGCTGCCTCTGTCTCTCCTGTTCTTCAGGACCTCATTCTGTTCAATAATTTGCAGAACCCCATTAACTTTGGACCCTGCCTTCTGAGAGGTGTACATCGCCACTCTCCCCCCACACCTGGTCAGGTGAGGATGCTTGGCTATGGGCTGGAACTAATCAGAGTAGCACAAGACGGAGGAAAGCCAGCACCATGAGGATCATGTTTATCTTCTCAACTTCTCATAGCTTCTGTCCCTCCTCCCTCTCACCACATTTCTAGACTTACAAGCAAATGTTTCTTTCCAGAGAATCAAAACAACAATTTAAAAAACTGAATGAGACAACGGAGAAGTGTAATTCACAGGATTTTAATAACTGCACAAAACAACATTGTAATTTAGGTGGTAATGAAACAGGAAAAAGTAACTCTATAATGCCACCATTTATTTATTTATTTTTAATATTAATTAATTAATTAATGATTTCAGCTCTGCAGGGTCTTAGTTGCGGCTTTAGTTGCGGCATGTGGACTCTTAGTTGCGACATGTGGGATCTAGTTTCCCGAACAGGGATCGAACCTGGGCCCCCTGCATTGGGAGCCTGGAGTCTTACCCACTGGACCACCAGGGATATTCCTATAATCCCACCATTTAAGTGTGTCTAACAAAGTAGACATTTTTCAAGAAATGGGGCTTCTAGTCCTTATATTTGCAGATATTTACGACCAGAGTATTGATTAAAGTTCCTCGGCCCTGGCTGCAGATCTGAGTCACTAGGAAACATGGACATCCAGGCCCTCTGGAGTTGGAGCTCAGGCATATGAACCTCTACTTTCATAACTTTTTATCAAACTAAACATGTCCATAATGTAAACTTTCACGAACTGAGCAAACTTGGGTAACCAGCGCTCAGATCAAGAAACAAATTACCACCAGCGGCTCAAGAGAGCCATTTGTACCCCTTTCCAGTTATTACAGCCCAGCCAAAGTTGTCAATATCCTAACATCACGGATTAGTTTGCTTTTGGAATTAAAAAAAAAAAAACTAAAACAATATATACTTTTGTGTCTAGCTTCTTTCCCTCAGTGTTGTGTGAGGTTCATCCATATTGTTGCAAATAGTTCTGATTTATTCATTCTCACTGCTGTATAATACTTCATTCTGTGAATAAACCTCAATTTATTTATCCATTTTACTATTGATGACAGTTAACAACTGATAATCTATTAAAGAAGATCTATTAAAATTAAGAACTTCTGTTCAACAAAAGTCACCATTAAGAGAATGAGATGGCAAGAAAGATATTCTCAATACATACACATAAAACAAAAGACTTGTACCGTGAATATAATATATATATTATATATTACGTATTAACAAGTAAAAAGCCAACTCAGAAAAAATTCTTGACACATCTCAAAAGAAAATATACAAATGACCAATAAACACACGCTCAATGTCATGAGTGGTTCAGGATATGGAAATTAAAACAATCACTGAAATGGCTAAAATAAAAATGACAGAGTACCAAGTGATGGTGAGAATACAGAACAGTGAGGATTCTCACACACTATTTTTTTTTTTTTTAAGTGAGTAACATTTTTTTTTTTAATTTCATTTATTTATTTATTTATTTATTTATGGCTGTGTTGGGTCTCCGTTTCTGTGCGAGGGCTTTCTCTAGTTGCGGTGAGCAGGGGCCACTCTTCATCGCGGTGTGCGGACCTCTCACTATCGCGGCCTCTCTTGTCGCGGAGCACAGGCTCCAGACGCGCAGGCTCAGTAGTTGTGGCTCACGGGCCTAGTTGCTCCGTGGCATGTGGGATCTTCCCAGACCAGGGCTTGAACCCGTGTCCCCTGCATTGGCAGGCAGATTCTCAACCACTGCGCCACCAGGGAAGCCCTCTCACACACTATTGATGTGAGTGTTAATTTGTACAACCACTTCAGGAACTCTTTGGTAGATCTACAAAAGCTGATCACATGCATCTCCTATGATTTAGCAATTCTATTCTCAGATATACACTCTACAGAGTCAGATATATATGTGCCCCAAAAGATAAGTATAAGATGTTCTTTGCAGCACATTTGCTATGACTCCAACAGGCATCTTTATGTTTAAAATGCTCTGCAGGTGGATTTTGAGGACCCATCAGGGCTGAGAACCATGACAATATCAAATGCATTTTTGATAGAATTTTAATTTAAAATTTCATTTTATATCCCTATTTAACAGGAAAATTATAAGACATTACCTTTCTCCTTTGCAAGAAACAAGCTGAAATGATGGAAATGGCTAGAAATTATTTACTTATAAAATATTAAATATTGGTTGTTTGTTGAAGTACTAAATATTTTATACGATATTTTTGTTAGGTGGTAGAATCTTTAAGAAGCCTTTGGCCTTGATGGTGGAATCAACTATGGGAAGGGGTTAAGGTCAGGAAAACATAATAATAATTCTTTAGTAATAAGTCTGTACTGTAATATGATACAACTTGGTCCTCAGTTGTATCATGAAATAAAAAAGGAGACTGGAAACGATTTCCCCTCCCAGGGAAGCCACCTGTTCTTCGGGCAGCATCACCAGGATGACCATCTTTTCAGGTCAGTCTCTCACTAGAGAGGTCCCAAGTGGGAGCCAGGCTCTCTGCTGGGTGTCTAATCCTCTATAATTATCCCTAGAGGTATTGCTTTCACTGCCATATGACAGGTGCAGGAGTTGAGGCTGAGGGAGGCAACATCACCTGTAGGAAGGTCACACTGCCCCTAGTAACAGAGTCAGATACTCTGGGGAGTGGGTGTTTCTGATGCCCGCAGTGGAGACACAGGCAACAGGTATTCATCTAGGACTTTTTAAATCACCATGCTAAGCACTGGATTATGTCAGGGTGTCTAGGAGGGGTGGAGACCTGAGAGTTGGTCGAAGAGGAAATTGTACTTTTGAGAGTGGGGACGCTGTTTTCTTTGGAGGATGGCAGCCATGATGTCTGTAGAGTAGAAGGCAAAAGGGCTGATTTACTCTTTCTGGTTGTGGCTGGACTTGACAGGAGAAGAACAATGTACCCAGCTTGAATGGTACTCTGCAAAGTAGGGGTATGCCCTGGCAGTGAAGGTTACAGTCTAGGTGATGGATAGTCTGCGAAGATGGAGAATCTCTTTGATAAGTAGGAGAGTGGTGGCCAGTACTGTTTGGTGGGGTGGGGGAGGGCATTTCTGGAAACAAGTTAGGGTCCATATGGTGAGGGAGGCTGGGCATGTTGCTGGAAATGGGCCTCTAGTCAGAGTTTCCAGGGGCATTTGAGAAGAGGAGTGGGGTGGCACTTCTGGGTTGCCCAGACCTATTCTTGCCTAGGAGGTAGACATCAAGGGTAGTGTTGAGGTGAAGAGACTAGGTCAGGACTATGAATCGATAGCAGTGGCCTTGGCTGCAGGCTGTAGATTTGCTTGTGCTGGTAAGTCCCTCTCAGCTTCCTATCCCACTCCAATAATACTCCCTGGACTGCTTTAGGATCTCCTGGTTCTCAGGTACATGCTCCAGGGAAGATGTGTCTTTCTCCTTGCTGCCCTGTGGCCTGATGACAGACATCTAATCTTCATTTGGCTTGGTATACAAGACCATCAAGGTGCTACTGGAGCCAGGTGCTAAGGATCTGATCTCAACTGAGGTATGAAGCTCTGGAGGGCAACCCCCAAATCATGGCCAGTTATGACCATTTATCAAACACTTGCCTTGCATTCTAAAAATGGTGTCCTCTCTAACTTATAACTTGGGCTGGAAGGGTCAGGCTGGGGAAAAGTGTAGAAGTGTGTGGTCTACACACCAGGCCTGGGAGCTGGGTGGTTGGAATGAGTGAATGGAAGCTCTCAGATTCTGCACTCCTTGAGGGTGATATTGTCCACAAGGGGGCAGCAAAAAACACAGGTACTACAATGTTTTGTGTCCCTGCGAAGGGCCAGAGTATGTGTGGTGTTAACATTTCATGCGGGAGGGGGGTGCAATCAGAAAAAAAATGTCTAGGGACTTCCCTGGTGGCTCAGTGGTTAAGAATCAGCCTGCCAATGCAGGGGACACGAGTTTGAGCCCTGGTCTGGGAAGATCCCACGTGCCGTAGAGCAACTAAGCCCATGCGCCGCAACTACTGAGCTTGCGCTCTAGAGCCCGTGCGCCACAACTACTGAAGCTGGTGCACCTAGAGTCCGTGCTCCACAACAAGAGAAGCCACCACAATGAGAAGCCCATGCACCACAAAGAAGAGTAGCCCCTGCTGGCCACAACTAGAGAAAGCCCGTGCACAGCAACGAAGACCCAACCCAGCCAAAAATAAATAAATAAATAAAATAAATTTATTAAAAAAAAAAGTCTAACAATGCTCCTTAGGGAGGTGATAATAATTACAAGTTTGAGAAACACTGCTCTAGATGCATATGAGAGAGAGGAGGGTACTGTGATTAGGTTTTAACCTGTCCCTCTGAAGATCCAGTCTCCAGTGGGACATAGCAGGGCTGAATTTTGCTTAATTTTACCTGGAAGGAAGCCTTACTGTACAGTGGGAAGAAATATAGTGTTTCCCATAGTGGACATCATCATTCTGTCATTCTTTTGTCCACAGATTCTGTCCTGAGCTGGCTGGCTGCAGAGTTATTGGTGGGTCTAGGAGGCTGAGAAACTGGAGGGCGGGAAGAGGGTGAAAAATATGATTTCAAGCATTTATGAGCAAGGGTGATTTGGGTAGAGGGGAGCAATGATTTACCCTCCCAGGCTTTGGCTACTCAGAGCGTGGTCCTCAGGCGGCAGCATCAGCACCACATGGGGAGCTTGTTAGAAATGTAGCATCTTAGGCCCCACCCAGCCCTGTGGGGTCAGAAAGTAAAGTTCACAAGCCTCTCAGGTGATTTATGTGCACATTAGAGTTTTGAGAAGCACAGCTGTAGGCCAGTGGGTCTCAGCCTTGGCTACACATTAGAATCACCTGGAGAGATGAAATGCTGTAAGACCCTCAGGCCCCACTCTGGACTACTTGGATTAGGCGCTGGTTCCAGAAGGCTCCTTGTGGGTGTTTGTTTTATGCTGAGCAACCTGATTTATGGTTTGAATAGATCACTCTGCTGCTTTGAAGGGTAATTTGTGAGAGTGTGTGCCGAAGGGCGGCAAGACCAGGAATGGATGCAGGAAAACCAGGGAGACCTTCCATATTTGCTCCATCAAGCAGAGCAAAACTGGGTCAGTGTCTTCTTTACTCATACCTCTGGGCTTTCCTTCAAGGTAGGAAAGAGTTCCCACTTTCATCTCCCACCCTATGATCTCACCTCCTCAGCTGTACTCTCTGTGATGCTCAGGAGTGTCATGAGTAATTTACACTGTAAGAGGACCACTTGGCAGCAGCGTTATCAAGAATGGATTCTCCAGGAACAAGGGAGGAAGTAAAGAGGCTGTTAAAGTGGCTTTTCTAGGAGAGACATGCTAGTAGTGGCTTCAACGAGGGGGTAGCAGAAGTGGGAGAGACAGGAAGAGTTGGGTTTAGGATTGATTTTTGGATTGCAGTTGCTGATGAATTGGATTTGGTAAGTGAAAAAGGATCACTTGACATTTTTACTTTAAACACAAATTTTAGTTTGTTACTATGTTTAATTATATTCTATTTTTAATCCAGATTACTTTCTCCCTCTTGCAGTTATGTAATGTTTTGGATAATTAAACTTTCAGAGTTCTAGGGGTGCCTGAGCACCGTCCGCACACCGCTCTTCAGTCTGTGCTGTGACTCTGATTTATCATATATGCCAATCCCAAGCTTAATGTTTAGCCCTGGTCCTCCTGAATCACTGCGAATTGTGATGATGTTGACCCACTTTCTGCTTGTTGGAACTCAGCGGTCACAGGTCTCTTGGGAAAAGCAGGATTTCTTAACCTTAGCACTCGACATTTTGGGCTACATAATTCTTTGTCACTGGGGGACTGTCCTGTACATTGTAAGATGTTTAGTAGCATCCCTAGCCTCTACCCTGTTGTGACGATCCAAAATATCTCCAGACGTTGACAGCTACCCTTTGGAGGGTAAAATTGCCCTAAGTTGAAGACCACTCTGGCTGGAAGGAAGACTTAAGAGTGTACATTTTTCGTTGCCTAGTAAGAGTGTTCCTTGAGGAGACCCTGTCTTTCTTTCTTTCAAGGGGCTTTGGGCCCATGAACTGGCTGAAGTCTGGCAATTGGTTGAGGGTCCACAATTCTTTATTGCTGAATCAGGTGTGACTTCTTTTCACCACACTACTTATATTAATCAAGTTGGACATTAGTAGGGTGATCACCTATTTCAGTTCTAGGGACATCACGATCAACTATCGAAAGTCAAAGGTCTCCATGGGTCAGACTCTTCTGTTGACTTTCAGCTCTGCTGCCCATTGTGGTAACCATATCTTCCTTGTCTTCTGTGATTAAATGCTACCAATTGGCTCCTGCCAGGCCAGGATCTCATTCTCCCCATTGAATTCAGAGACCCCAGTTTGATGGCAGCATTTCCCCCTCTCATCTCTAACCTTTAGAGAACAGCCACCGTAGCGCTCTTTATGGAAGCTGGGCTTCCTTCCCCAATGCATTTCTCAAAGCCTCAGTGGAAGGTATACCCGCTGGACCATTCTGGGAGACATAGTTAGAGGTATCTGAACAAGTATTGCATAATAAATCCACTTAAGCATGTCATTTTTCCAAAGCCTTTGGATCCCTTCATCAGTATACCAAGAAGCTTATGAAACTTTAAGTTCATTTAGTGTAAAGTACCTTTAACTCCAGGTTTAGGGCCATTTGCAGACCCTCGAGCTAACACACTGATTTCAGAATCTCTGCTTTGTGAACTTAAATAAACTAATTTCGGAGGGTCCAACAATATATTTCTTCTTCCCTGGTCCAATACAATTTAAGATCCATTCCCTTGCACATTACTGAGGTTCTGTCAATGTGTACTGACAAAATATTGCAATTCTCGAGGTGTGTATTGACCTCCTTGTGAGTCACACTTCATAGCTTACCTCCTGGGGCTTGCTGAGACGTGAAGATCAGTAGAATTTAGGGGTTCAAGGTCCCCAGCTTCATGGGAATCTGCTCCCATATTCCTATCACAAATTTTAATTCGTATTCCTTCTCAGTCTGTGTCCTAACCTTAACATAAGAAACCCTGCAAAGTTGAGAATTCAACTTGTGTTGTAATTCAGCCACCCAAAGGATTAAATTCATGTTTGGTTTTCAGAAGTCTTGGTCTTGTGGTCCAGGATATCCTTATCTTTCAGGACAGTTATAAATCCTTAAGCTCATCAGTTTCTTTTTCCCCCCGCATTCTTCAGCGCACTTAGAAGCACTCATTCACTCCCAAACTTTTTTATTTTCACTAAAATCGTCCTTGATAGCAGTTAGTTCACTCAAATCCTTGCCTTCTGTTGACACTTGATTACAGATGTCTCCAGGTGATACTTCAACTAAATCTTTTGCATGTCATAAACTACCACTGTCTCCTTTAGTCTTGTCTCTTTAACTGTATCAGGAAATCAGCTCCAGATAACCCAAAGCTAATTTAGACAACCATCCCTAAGTTTCTGTTCCCTGGAATCACTTTTAGTTTCAATTTCTATATCAGTCAGGGTTCAATCAGGGGAAAAAACCACTGTGAATAATATGGAATATGGGATTTATTATAGGATTTAGACCTTACACAATTGTGGGAGGAGATAGAGAAGTCTCTGGAAAGCTGGTGCCTCTCTGTCTAGTGGAGGCCTGAGGCCACTGAAGTCAGTAGGTCCAGGAGTTGAGAAGAAAAGCTGAATGTGAAGCAGGGGAGACTGGGGACAAATTGGGATTACATCTATCTCTCAGTGCCTCCAACTTAATGTCGCAGGTGACCGTCCCCCAGTACCTGATCCAGGACGTGGAGAGGACAGAAGAGGAGACTTGG
This sequence comes from Balaenoptera musculus, assembly GCF_009873245.2. NCBI lineage: Eukaryota > Metazoa > Chordata > Mammalia > Artiodactyla > Balaenopteridae > Balaenoptera > Balaenoptera musculus. The sequence continues at coordinate 62,091,882 of NC_045793.1, read as the reverse complement.
AGGGAGCTGGAGAAGCTCCGGGCCCAGCTGCTGCCCTGCTCCAAGAAGGTGAACCAACAAGTCAAACTATAACAACGTAAGTGAACTGCCGCAGGGCACCCTGTACTGACCTTTAGACTTTAATGGCTGCCGCTTTGCTTTGGAGAGTGAAATCTCCTGCAAATTTCTCTTATGTCAAAATGTAACCCACAGGAATTCTTGGAAATAAAGCTCCAATTTAGCTAAATTAACAAAGTAGAAAGCCACCATAGAAGGGGTTGAATTTGGAATTGATTTTGGAAATAGACCTAATGGCAGTTGTCGATGGATTGGATTTTTTAGATGAGTGATAGACGAGTACTTGTACATTTTTTTGTTTGGACAGTTTTCTTTAACTTGAAATTTTGATTCCTTTTTTTGAGTAAAACAGGCTCTTTACTCTTGATAAGGTTATTTCTTTTTTTTAACTTTTTATTTATTTTTACTGAAGTATAGTTGATGTACAATATTAAGTAGCGGATACAGCATAGTAAATCACAAGGATTACTTTTTTTCTTGTATCTGTAGTGGAAACTTTAGCAGTAGACATTAATTGCTCCAGGTATGTCAAATAGATGCATCATTTTTTTGGCAATGTCAATGGTCTCATTTTTAATCCAGATTATGTTCTCTCTCTTGTAATTATATAATGGTTTTGATAATTCACCTTTCATAGCTCTAGGAGTGCTTGAATACTGCCCCAGTGGGTACTGCCATTATCCTCACGTCACTCTTCAGGGCATTATGGTTTCCTTATTAATTCAAGATTAATGATTGGTCCATAGCTTCAAGAATTGGACCCACCTTCTGCTTGTTGAAGCTCTTTCCTCCAGTGACAGCCAGGTCACCCTCTTTTCCTGATTTCCTACTTGTCTTCTCAGCCTTTTTTGCCTGCCCTTCCTTTGGTTGTTTCTCTAGTGTGGCATCCCCAGGGCCCTGCCTTTTATTTTTCTCTCTTTTGCTCTCCAAGAAAGATAAATTTCACTATATCAGGAGATGGTACCACTTACTCTGGTGGCTTGCTATCTACATAACAGCACCTGCTATTTGTCGAGCAGCTATTATATGCCATGTGAGTTACTAATGTATATAGTCTTTAATTTTAAAAAACCCTGCAGTCTTTTGTAAGAAACCCTTGTTGTGGGTATTAATTATCCCAATTTTCCCAATGAGGAAACTAAGGCTCAGTAAAGTTCAGGATTTTGCTCAAGCCAGTTAGTAAGTGGATTTGAACCAAGGTCTGTCTGACTTGTAAGCTATTGTCATAACAACTACGATTTACTGCTGCCTAAATATCCAGCTCAGATCTCCTCATGATCAGACTTTAATATCCAGTGGCATGCAGGAGAGACAGTACCTGAATGTACCCTATCATTTCAAACTTAATACATATAAATCCATTCAATCTCACCAACCATTCCACCAATTCCAACCCCCAACCCCATCCAAAAAGTACGCACCTCCTCTGGTATTCCTTATTCTTTTCGAGGTAACAGTCTCCAAAAGTTTCTGAATCTTGAGACATCTTGGGCCCTCCATCTCCTGCACTGCCCGTACCTGGTTGCTTACCAAGTCCTCCAATGTTGGGGTCAGAGGTATCTCTGCATCACTGTGGCTCCAATGTCATTTTCCACTTCCTTCCTGAACTCTTGCCACTGTTCTTCCCATTTCACAATTGGCTCTCTATACTGCTGCCAAAATTATCTTCTGAAAAAAAAATCAATCTGGTCCTGTCAGTTTGCTTTAAAACTTTTGACTCCATTTTGCCTGCAAAATAAATATGAATCTCCTTGGTATGCTGCCCAAGGCCCTTGATGACTGGCCTGGCCTGTCTTGCAGTCAGCTATTTTTCACACATATACAAGTGATTACTTTTCAGATGGATTATAGATGCCATATAGATGCAGAAAATATAAACATTTCCAAAGTCGACTGAATTCATTTTGACTTTTTATCATTTTGACTATTTTCTCAATCAATGGATACTTTAAAAAGCACAACTATTATCAGGTAGAGATGCATTTTTATATTTGGTAGGAAAGGTATTCTCATATTATAAATATTGGGAAACCAACTAGATTAGATTCTCATGAAATATGTCTTCCAGGTTTCAGAGTTTATTTCAAGAAACTTTCTTAGCCAAAGTTAGTAGAAGGATATGGACTCTAAGTTCAGGGGTGTACTTGGACTGATAAATTTGGTTTTCTGTGTATGTTGGGGGGAGTAGAAGGGGGAAATTGTAAGGTAGGATGGTGGAGGTAGGATGGTGTAGGAATACAAGCCCTAAGGCCTATAAAAAGCTGGGAATGATTTTATCTTCATTCTCAATAATACAAATAAAAATTTTAAATGCCCCTAGCTTTTTTTTTTTTTTTTTTTTTAAATAAATTTATTTATTTATTTTTGGCTGCATTGGGTCTTGCACGCGAGCTTTCTCTAGTTGCGCCGAGCGGGGGCCACTCTTCGCTGCGGTGCGCGGGCCTCTCACCGCGGTGGCCTCTCTTGTTGCAGAGTGCGGGCTCTAGGGCGCACGGGCTTAGTTGCTCAGCGGCACGTGGGATCTTCCCGGACCAGGGCCCGAACCCCTGTCCCCTGAATTGGCAGGTGGATTCTTAACCACTGCGCCACTAGGGAAGCCCCCCCTAGCTTTTTAAAATGACTCCAAAAGGGGAATAAAGGCAGAGTTGGGAAAGGACATGATTTAGCAATATAGGAATGTCATACTGTGAAACTCTGTCTTCTATTACAATCTGTGAAAAAAAGGAGGATGAAAACTATTTTCCATTCTAATGAAGCTATGGTTCTTCAGCACCATCCCCAAGACACTGTCTTGTGTGGTCAGTCTCCCACTGGTGAAGCAGTGTGTGGAGAGAGTGGGCTGTGGGTTCAGACAGGTTTGAGTTCCAATCCTAGGCATTCTCTCTGACCTTAAACAAATCAAAGCTCTGAGACTCTCTTTTTTGTTCTTCAAATGGGAATAAAATACACATTTCAAAGTAATGGTGAGGTTTCTATGAAGTAAGGTTGATCTGCAGGGAATTTATACAGGTTCATTTGCTTTCCCCAGTGCCATGCTTCCAGATATCTTCTATATGTTTAGTGTTTCAATCTCTGGGTGTCTTTGGAGCTGATTCAGTCCACTTGGTGGACAGATATGGAAACTCAAGAGGTCTTATAGGTTATCTGCAGCTGTATGGCCAGGTTCCTACCCGGTGTTTCTTCCCCTTCATTGATTTTATTCCAAGTGATGAAGAAACCAGATGACAGTGAAATAATATGGAGATAGAAAATTGGCTTGGAGGTAGCAAATATTCAAGAGCCTACTTAATGTCAGTGCTGTGCCAGGAGTTGGTGGACAAAGCAACCCATTTACCTGAGGTGCTCACAGCCTGGCAGCAGTGACACAGACGTAACCCAAGATCTACAGGACAGATTAGACTGGAGTAACCGTAAGTGAAGTGCCAAATGCTGCAGACCCAGAGGAAGGAAGGATGCATTCTGCCTGGGGACAAAGTAGAATGGCATCTAGAGTGTGGGGCACTGTGTGTGTACGTGTGGGGAGGGCAGTCTACCAGCTCGCCATTCATTAATGCAACACAAATCTGTGGAGCAACAAATCTGTGCCAGCTAACCACTGCATCCTGCTACCAGATATGAGAATGGAGGAGAGGGAACCTACCGATAATGTACAGTCACGGAGTGGGGACAGGAATAAGATGCAGGGGAACGTAACAATGCTAGGCAATAATTTTCTCTAAAAGAGATGTGAACAGAAGCAGAAGCAGCATTATGTACAGTGCAGCAAGCAAGGCAACCTCTGAATGGCTGGGAGGGGCTTGTTATTCTCTGCGGAAACCCCTTTTACTTGGTCACACTTCTTTTCTGACAGCCAGGTGCATAAATACAGCTTTACCCCTCACCCTCTCCCTTTTCTCTGCTCCTTGCTTCTTTTCTATACACAGCTCCCTCCTACCCGTCCCCCTGTTCCTCTGGACTGCTGGTCTGAGGTAGCATCTGCCTAGCGCAGCAGGGGCTCCACCCCTTTGAAGCCCTGCTGGAACCCTGCAGGAGTTGGGTAACTTGCAGTCTGAACTAATGTATCCAGCCAAGCAGAATGCAGAGGAGCCGGGGGGCGGGGGGGGGGCGGGGGGGGGAAACAGAGAGCAGGCTGAGAACAGCTGAGGGCTGCCTGCAGCCCCCGTGGTGCAAGTCCGCATCTATTTCTGCATCACAGCTCTCTGTACAGTTTTGAGTTACCTATAATCAGAGAGTAAGTCAGTGATGTTCAAGCTTGGTTGGTCATCAGAATCTCCAAGGGAGCTTTTAAAAGATGCAATCATCCAGGCCACACAGAGACCCATAGAAGTGGAATTCTTTCTTGGAGATCCAGTGTGAGAACATTTTACAAAGCTGTACAGGGGTTACTTATGATGTGCATTTAGAGCTGAGAATCATAGGAATTAATTCAATTTTCTATAGACTTCTCATGAAAAGTTATTTTTGTGAACTACCAGTAGGGGATGCTGACAAACCAGCTCCTTTCACATATGGAAGAGTGAAGCGCAAAGATTGTAAATGGCTAAGAAAATTGAAATTTCAAAATATAAAAACTTTAAGTAGTTTTTAATATTTCCTGTCTTAAGTTTGTTGCAGACTTATGGGAGTAGTCAGGAAGTCTTCTGCTTAGGTTCTCCAGTCTGGAAGGGTTTGCAGACTATCCTGGCCCAGGTGTAAGATGTCTTTTTTTACAAAAATAATTGTGGTGGCGCCTGGATGTCAAATATTAACTTTCGTCCCACAGTGATAATAACAATGGCTGACATTGTTTTTTGGCCATGCCATGCAGCTTGTGGGATCTCAGTTCCCTGACTGGGGATTGAACCCAGGCCATGGCAGTGGAAGCCCAGAATCCTAACCACTAGGCCACCAGGGAACTCCGTAATAGCTGACATTTTAAAAGCTCCTACTGTGTGCCAGATGCTCTGCTAGATCTCACTAATTCTCTGATTACTTCTAAACCCACAGCAGTCCTGGAAAGTTGTTATATGGCTTCCACCTGACAGGTGAAGGAACTGAGGTTTAATGTCACCCAGCTTGTAAGTGATAAAGCCAGGATTCTAAAATGTATATCTCTGATTCCAGAGTCCAGAATCTCAAAATGAGAGCTTATGAGAGAACAAAGCTGGGTGGAGAGCACTGACCAAACAGGAGGCAAAACCCAGAATGCTTGTGTATGTAGATCAAATATGGCTGGTACTAAGGAGGCTGGAGCAGGGGACATGATGACCGAGACAAGATACGGTTGTATTTGGCAATTTACCTGTTCTTGGTTAAGACTCCTCTCCCTTTAGCAGGAACAGTTTGCCTGGAGGTGAACCTTGACCTGTGCTCCAGTGAGTACAGTCAGGTGAGGAGGAGTTGACCCTGACGGTATAGCATTCCACTGAGATGCCAGTGATCTACCACTTGAGGGAGGGGGTGGATGGACTTTCTTACTTTCCTTGGTCCACCAGAAGAGTTCTCAAAAATACTCTTGGAGCTCCTGAGCTTGCTAAATGTCAACCTTTCCTTCATTAGATTTTTCGTGAGCACCTCCATATGCCAGGAAGTTTGCTAAGCATTGGATTGTGCCAGTGGTTCCAGGAGGAAAAGGGTGCTGGGAGATGGCAGAGGAAAAGTGTACTTTGGGGATATAGGGTGTTCTGTGTGAAGGAAGGTGGAGATTGGCTCTAGGCGTGTTCCGTGGGGGCTGGATAGGTAGCTGAGCTATGTAATCAGCTGCCTGTCTAAAGAGTGTGCAAAAGAGCACCTGACGGCAGTTGGGCATTGGGCAGACACATAATCGTAGGGATATACTTGCAATCTGGAAGTATAAGCCTAGGGGGCTGGTTAGCTCAAGTTCAGTTAGGTTGAATGTAGCTGAAGAACTGGCTAAAATGAAGGCCATAGTCATGTTTTCCTGGGGCCTCTGAGACTGGGAATGGTGGAACATACCTGTATGAGTTTCTCTAGAGAAACAGAACCAATAGGAGATTGTGTGTAATTATATGTAAAGAGATTTATTTTTAAGGAACTGGCTCATGCAATTGTGTGGGGGATGACAAGTCTGAAATCAGTGGGGTAGACTAACATGCTGGAAACTCAGGTAGGACCTCTATCTTGAGTCTTGAGGAAGAATTCTTCTCCAGAAACCTGTTTTTGCTTCTAAGGCCTTCAGCTAATAGGCTGAGGCCCACCCACATTGCCAAGGGTAATCTGCTTTACTTAAAGTCAACTGATTGTAGAAATTAATCACACCTACAAAATTCCTTCAGTCAACCTCCAGACTAATGTTTGATCAAACTGGCTGTCATGGCTTAGCCAAGTTGACAAATAAAATTTAACCATCACAGCATCCTTACGCTGCCTGCAGGTAGGAGTCAAGGGGTGCTGTTGAGACGAGACTCATTATGGATGTAGTGTCATGGTAGCCCTATGAACTGGATTTGCAGCCATACATGGACAGCAGTGGTCTTTTTAGGGTGGCAGGGAGGACTAGAGGCCTGCTTTTGCTTCCCAGCTGTATAAACTTTCCCTAGAGAAGCCCTCTAGGCTCTTCCCATTTCAGGACTTCCCCCAGATAGATGCCAGTAGGGCTGCCAAGGAAAAGCATTCTTCTGCTGCCTGAACTGGGCCTGTTGCTGCCAAGTTTTCAGATTGGAGTTTTTCCTGGGCTGGGCAGTTTCCTAGATGGGATTTCTGCTAGGCCTATTTGAATGCTGGGAATATAGCAAAGGGTGAAATTAAACTATCTGAAGGCCCTCAAATGGCCCAAATCACAATCAGTCTCAACCTGATCCCACAGGAACTTCTGGAGCATAAATTATACCCATAGAGTTTGTCCAGCCTTGAGGAAAAGAAGCAGGGCACCCCTACTTCTACTTCAGTCAGTCATTGTCTTCAAGGCTTCCTGGAAGAAATATAAATCCCCAGCCACTTCCTGTACTCTGCACAGGTGAGGTGGCTCTGGTGCCCAAGGTCAAGCCTCTGGAGAAGGTCACAGGTACCTGCTGTTAGCAGCAAAGCCCTCCGAAGCTGGGGGATTAGATCACGGAGCTGCTAGAAGAGATCCAAAGGGGATTTTAATGGGGCACTAAGAGTTTCCATACACTAAATAAATGGTTATTATTACTATTTCTGGGTCTGCCTTAGTTGCTAGTAGTCTGCATGAGGTGGTCAGGGGAGCCTATTTTAAAGTTTCTGCTTTAAGGACTTAAAGCCAGCTTTGATCATTGATAATACTTAGCAAATGTCCAGAACTGTGGAGAGTCTGAGATGTTTTCCCCCTACTTGCAAACTAACAAGTTAGCCAGACAGTTTCATGGATGTGGGCAGAAGATATGAGACCCCTGGATCAGAGACAAAGGATTTAATTACCGTAATAACAGTAGCCAAGCATCAGCATTTTCTTGCAGTGGTTCCCTAAACCCAGACTCCTACAGGGCAGTGAAGAGGGCTAGGTGACAACTGCATGGGCAGTGAGTGGGTTGTGTTACAGAGAAGAGCCCTGAGCTTAGAGAACCTGAATCTTTTATAATGGGAAGTAAGAAAAACCTCCCTTTGCTCTAGAGGGGGAAACTGTCTTCATTTCTCAACTGTTCACTATACAAACATTCTTGAAAAGATGGCTTGGTTCAAAGGCAGTCAGTGCCTCTGCTTGCAAGACCTGCAGAAACATGAGGGACATTTGGATAACCATCTCCAACAGTAGTAGGTGCAGAGGCAGGGAGACCTTTGGTATCTGCTTTCTTCCTTTCTGGTTCTGAAAAGTATTTTTGGAGAAAATCCTTTCCCTGATGCACATGTGTGGGCTGTTTTTGTTTTACCTCTGTTGACCTTGATCATTTTCAGCAACTCTCAAAATCTTTTAATTTTATTTTTCCTTATTTTCCTTTGTGGTTATTCCAAATATTATCACCTCATTATATTATGACAGGAAACTTACATGACCTCTTTTGATTTCCATATCTGAAAACTAAGTAAGGTAGTCTAAATAGGCTCTAAGGATCTTTCCAGACATAGGGTTTGAAGCCTTAAACATACATGAGATATTTGGGAGCATGGTAATTTTAGTAACAGGGAAAGAAAAAAAGACATTAATACCTACAAGAACAACTTAATTTCATTTAAAGTCGTAATGTTGTACAATGGATCTGTTATTTGTGTTATAGATGAAGAAATTGAGACTCAGAGAAGTGACTTGTTCAAGGTCACAGAGCTACCAAGAGTGTTGCCAGGATTTGAAGCCAAATCCATTTGAATCCAGAGTCTGCTTCTTCCAGTCACCACATTCTGATTCTATAATGGGAGACTGTCCAATATGAGATGGTGTCCTGGTCATGCTGAAGAACTAGTGGCTTCACGAGGGGGAAAACTGTTTCCATCCTCCCTTCTTATTACAGGACATTATGGAAGCCTAAATTGTATTATAATTCAGGTGGCTTTACTCCAGTTTCCTTATTGAAGTCTACCTAAGGAGCCAGACTTGTTTTAATTGAATTATTGAAAATAAAGTATAGTATCCTGACCTATTTATCGATATATAAGCCCTAGACTAATCTCCTTTCCACCACCCACTGTCACCCACACTATATACATACATGCTTACGCTGTTACAAGACCAAATTTATTGTTCAGTCCATATATACCGTTGTTCTCAAAGTCTACATCCTTGGAATGCCCCTGCCTTTAAAAAGTTACTTAGCGTGAATAAGTGCTGAAAGTTGGAAAAGTACGTAAAGAAACATAAATCTAGTTGACTCTCAACTTTTTAAGTATGAGAATTTTTTTTAAACGTCAGAAAATTGCAACTCCACATGATAATAGCTATACATTTTTGTGTTCCATTGATTGAAAAATACATGAATAAAACTAGTATGAATTCAGTAAAACTTTGAAATGAGTTTTTTATTTTCTTCATCTCAACAGCATCTGTATCCATCTGAAAAATAATCACTCATATATGTGTGAGAAATAGCTAACTTATAGGGAGGCTGGGCCAGTTGGTAAGGGCCTTAGGGACATAACAAGAAGATTTGAAATTTATTCTGTAGGCAAAATGGAGTCAAAGAGGTTTCAAAGCAAGGTGGCAGAATTCAATTGATTGTTTTTTCTGGAAGATAATTCTGTCAGCAGTGCAGAGAGCCAAATGGCATAGGAAAGACTAGTAGCAGAAGGTCAGTTAGGAGATAGGAGATGTTAGGAGTATCAGTGATGCACAGGTGCTCTGGCCCCAGCACCGGAGGACTTGGTGACCAGCTACGTGTGGGGCGTGCCAGAGAGGGCATGGCTAAGAATATTTCTAAATTTGGAAACTGTGTTGGAGGGTGAGACCATGAGTGAAATACGGAATATCAGAAGACAAGGCTTTTATTAAATTATTTGTTTTGGGGGATGGAGTTGGAATAGGGGAGGATATAGATAATATTGAGTTAGATTTTATATATACATATATAATCTCGTGCTTGTATATGTACATACACACATAAACATATATACATACATAAAACATATATAAAAGTGAAGTGTGGGCTACAACCAGATGATGTCCATTAGGCCGCTAGACATATGGGTCTAAACTGAGGCAATATAACTTGAACTTCAGGTAACAGGCAACCATCTCCAATGATGGAACAAGTAGAGACCTAGGGAAAGCTTGGTTTTATTCTCAGTGCAAGGGTTTATTCTTGACCTCTCTTGGGAAGAGAACAAACTTACTTCTAGTCAGTCCTCATCTTGGCCCTTGTTGAAAGAGTTGAAATTTCTGGGGATTCTATATATTATACCAAGTACAATTTCCCCCCAGGTGATTCGACTTCAAGGGCTACAGGAGGGGTAATTTTAGTTCCATTGTTTAGTTTGGATTCTCTTGAAGCAGAGACTGAGACAAGAATTCTGGTTTAAGCAGGTTATTTGGGAATTTCAGGAAACACTGATATGAACAGGAGAAGTAAAATAGGGGGGGAAAAGCAACTATAACACAATATTAAGTGATCTGCTATAGTGGGAGACTAGAGCTTAATCCCACAAGGACCTCCTTGGAAATTATGCAAATACATGCCCAAGGGATGAGACAGCTGGGCTATTTATCTGCCAACTTCAAGAGTTACTGGTTGAGGGTTACTCCTAAGGGTGTTAATTCCTTTGCATTTTTCACCTGCCAGAAGCTTAGGTAAGAAGCCTATTGTATTTCTGAAAAAAGTCCCCAGGAAACAAGAGGCAGATATTGGCAGTTGGAAGGCATCTGGAGCCCACCTAAAGGTCTGAGAGATATGGGAGGGCACTGACTGTGTCTGCTATCCCCTGTCCCAAGGGAAGAGATCATACACACAGGCAGCAGGAAGGTACCCCTAGACCTCTAAGAGCTTGACCATTAAAATCAACAGGAAATGTAGAAACAATACAATCTTAATTGAACAGGAAGGGAAAATATCACTGTAGCCCAACTAATTGGGCTAATGTGTTTACAGGAAGCTGGAATAGTCATCAGGGAAATACCAGCCTGGAAAAGATGCAAGATGTGTGGGAGCTGCATTGCTCTGGACCCTGAGTGCCCTTATTAGCAAAATCAGTTCTCCAGTGACTTATATGATCTCAGTGGTTTAGATCAAGGGAGGGCAAACTTTCTGTGAAAGGCCATATCATATTTTAGGCTTTGTGGACCATACGGTCTCTGCCACAACTACTCATCTCTACCATTGTCTTGCAAAATGGGCATGGCTGTGTTCCAGCAAAGCTCTATTTATGAACACAAATTTGAATTTCATATAATTTTGATTTGTAACAAAATATTAATTTTCTTGTTATTTTATAACCATTTAAAAATGTAAAACTAAATATTTAATCTGTACTTCATACAAAAACAAGTGGGGGAGGGGGTTCAGATTTGGCTTATGGGCCAAATACTAATACTAATACTACTACTAATAATAATTCACTGACCCCTGCTGTAGAAATGAAAGCAGATGAATACCTCCATCTGTGATAACTTGAAGCCCTTGGTCATTTTTTTTTTTGAATTTTTGAATTTTATTTATTTATGTTTTTATACAGCAGGTTCTTATTAGTCATCAATTTTATACACATCAGTGTATACATGTCAATCCCAATCGCCCAATTCATCACACCACCACCCCCACCCCACCGCCGCTTTCCCCCCTTGGTGTCCATGCGTTTGTTCTCTACATCTGTGTCTCAACTTCTGCCCTGCAAACCAGTTCATCTGTACCATTATTCTAGGTTCCACATATATGCGTTAATATATGATATTTGTTTTTCTCTTTCTGACTTACTTCACTCTGTATGACAGTCTCTAGATCCATCCACGTCTCAATAAATGACCCAATTTCGTTCCTTTTTATGGCTGAGTAATATTCCATCGTATATATGTACCACAACTTCTTTATACATTCATCTGTCGATGGGCATTTAGGTTGTTTCCATGACCTGCTTATTGTAAATAGTGCTGCAATGAACACTGGGATGCATGTGTGTTTTTGAATTATGGTTTTCTCTGAGTATATGCCCAGTAATGGGATTGCTGGATCATACGGTAATTCTATTTTTAGTTTTTTAAGGAACCTGCATAGTGTTCTCCATAGTGGCTGTATCAATTTACATTCCCACCAACAGTGCAAGAGGGTTCCCTTTTCTCCACACCCTCTCCAGCATTTGTTGTTTGTAGATATTCTGATGATGCCCATTCTAACTGTTGTGAGGTGATACCTCATTGTAGTTTTGATTTGCATTTCTCTGATAATTAGTGATGGTGAGCAGCTTTTCATGTGCTTCTTGGCCATCTGTATGTCTTCTTTGGAGAAATGTCTATTTAGGTCCTCTGCCCATTTTTGGATTGGGTTCTTTGTTTTTTTAATATTGAGCTGCATGAGCTGTTTATATATTTTGGAGATTAATCCTTTGTCTGTTGATTCATTAGCAAATATTTTCTCCCATTCTGAGGGTTGTCTTTTCTTCTTGTTTATGGTTTCCTTTGCTGTGCAAAAGCTTTGAAGTTTCATTAGGTCCCATTTGTTTATTTTTGTTTTTTTTCCATTACTCTAGGAGGTGGATCAAAAAAGATCTTGCTGTGATTTATGTCAAAGAGGGTTCTTCCTATGTTTTCCTGTAAGAGTTTTATAGTGTCCGGTCTTACATTTAGGTCTCTAATCCATTTTGGGTTTATTTTTGTGTATTGTGTTAGGGAGTGTTCTAATTTCATTTTTTTACATGTACCTGTCCAGTTTTCCCAGCACCACTTATTGAAGAGACTGTCTTTTCTCCATTGTATATCCTTGCCTCCTTTGTCATAGATTAGTTGACCATAGGTGCGTGGGTTTATCTCTGGGCTTTCTATCTTGTTCCATTGATCTATGTTTCTGTTTTTGTGCCAGTACCATATTGTCTTGATTACTGTAGCTTTGTAGTATAGTCTGAAGTCAGGGAGTCTGATTCCTCCAGCTCCATTTTTTTGCCTCAAGACTGCTTTGGCTATTCGGGGTCTTTTGTGTCTCCATACAAATTTTAAGATTTTTCATTCTAGTTCTGTAAAAAATGCCATTGGTAATTTGATAGGGATTGCCTTGAATCTGTAGATTGCTTTGGGTAGTATAGTCATTTTCACAATATTGATTCTTCCAATCCAAGAACATGGTATATCTCTCCATATGTTGGTATCATCTTTAATTTCGTTCATCAGTGTCTTATAGTTTTCTGCATACAGGTCTTTTGGCTCCCTAGGTAGGTTTATTCCTAGGTATTTTATTCGTTTTGTTGCAATGGTAAATGGGAGTGTTTCCTTAATTTCTCTTTCAGACTTTTCATCATTAGTGTATAGGACTGCAAGAGATTTCTGTGCATTAATTTTGTATCCAGCAACTTTACCAAATTCATTGATTAGCTCTAGTAGCTTTCTGGTGGCATCTTTAGGATTCTCTATGTATAGTATCATGTCATCTGCAAACAGTGACAGTTTTACTTCTTCTTTTCCAATTTGTATTCCTTTTATTTCTTTTTCTTCTCTGATTGCCGTGGCTAGGACTTCCAAAACTATGTTGAATAATAATGGTGAGAGTGGACATCCTTGTCTTGTTCCTGATCTTAGAGGAAATGCTTTCAGTTTTTCACCATTGAGAATGATGTTTGCTGTGGGTTTGTCATATATGGCCTTTATTATGTTGAGGTAGGTTCCCTCTATGCCCACTTTCTGGAGAGTTTTTATCATAAATGGGTGTTGAATTTTGTCAAAAGCTTTTTCTGCATCTATTGAGATGATCATATGGTTTTTCTTCTTCAATTTGTTAATATTGAATTTGTTAATTTTGTGATTAACAAAATTTTGTGATTTTGTGATTATTCAATTTGTTAATATTGTGATTGTTTATCACATTGATTGATTTGCATATATTGAAAATTCTTGCATCCCTGGGATAAATCCCACTTGATCATGGTTTATGATCCTTTTAACGTGTTTCTGGATTCTGTTTGCTAGTATTTTGTTGAGGATTTTTGCATCTATATTCATCAGTGATATTGGTCTGTAATTTTCTTTTTTTGTAGTATCTTTGTCTGCTTTTGGTATCAGGGTGATGGTGGCCTCATAGAATGAGTTTGGGGGTGTTCCTTCCTCTGCAATTTTTTGGAAGAGTTTGAGAAAGATGGGTGTTAGCTCTTCTCTAAATGTTTGATAGAATTCACCTGTGAAGCCATCTGGTCCTGGACTTTTGTTTGTTGGAAGATTTTTAATCACAGTTTCAATTTCATTACTTGTGACGGGTCTGTTCATATTTTCTATTTCTTCCTGGTTCAGTCTTGGAAGGTTATACCTTTCTAAGGATTTGTCCATTTCTTCCAGGTTGTCCATTTTATTGGCATAGTAGTCTCTTAGGATGCTATGTATTTCTGCGGTGTCTATTGTAACTTCTTCTTTTTCATTTCTAATTTTAATGATTTGAGTCCTCTCCCTCTTTTTCTTGATGAGTCTGGCTAATGATTTATCAATTTTGTTTATCTTCTCAAAGAACCAGCTTTTAGTTTTATTGATCTTTGCTACTGTTTTCTTTGTTTCTATTTCATATATTTCTGCTCTCATCCTTATGATTTCTTTCCTTCTGATAACTTTGAGTTTTCTTTGTTCTTCTTTCTCTAGTTCCTTTAGGCGTAAGAGTAGATTGTTTGTTTTAGATTTTTCTTATTTCTTGAGGTAGGCTTGTATAGCTATAAACTTCCCTCTTAGAACTGCTTTTGCTGCATCCCATAGGTTTTGGATCATCGTGTTTTCATTGTCATTTGTCTCTAGGTATTTTTTGATTTCCTCTTTGATTTCTTCAGTGATCTCTTGGTTATTTAGTAACGTATTGTTTAGCCACCATGTGTTTGTGTTTTTTACGTTTTTTTCCCTGTGATTCATTTCTAATCTCATAGCATTGTGGTCAGAAAAGATGCTTGATATGGTTTCAGTTTTCTTAAATTTACTGAGACTTGATTTGTTACCCAAGATGTGATCTATTCTGGAGAATGTTCTGTGCGCACTTGATAAGAAAGTGTAATCTGCTGTTTTGGGATGGAATGTCCTATAAGTATCAATTAAATCTATCTGGTCTATTGTGTCATTTAAAGCTTCTGTTTCCTTATTTATTTTCATTTTGGAAGGTCTGTCCATTGGTGTAAGTGAGGTGTTAAAGTCCCCTACTATTATTGTGTTACTGTCGATTTCCTCTTTTATAGCCGTTAGCAGTTGCCTTATGTATTGAGGTGCTCCTATGTTGGGTGCATATATATTTATAATTGTTACATCTTCTTCTTGGATTTATCCCTTGATCATTATGTAGTGTCCTTCCTTGTCTCTTGTAACATTCTTTATTTTAAAGTCTATTTTATCTGATATGAGTATTGCTACTCCAGCTTTCTTTTGATTTCCATTTGCATGAAATATCTTTTTCCATCTCCTCACTTTCAGTCTGTATGTGTCCCTAGGTCTGAAGTGGGTCTCCTGTAGACAGCATATATATGGGTCTTGTTTTTGTATCCATTCAGCAAGCCTGTGTCTTTGGTTGGAGCATTTAATCCATTCACGTTTAAATTAATTATCAATATGTATGTTCCTATGACCATTTTCTTAATTGTTTTGGGTTTGTTTTTGTAGGTCCTTTTCTTCTCTTGTGTTTCCCACTTAGAGAAGTTCCTTTAGCATTTGTTGTAGAGCTGGTTTAGTGGTGCTGAATTCTCTTAGCTTTTGCTTGTCTGTAAAGCTTTTGGTTACTCCATCGAATCTGAATGAGATCCTTGCTGGGTAGAGTAATCTTGGCTATAGGTTCTTCCCTTTCATCACTTTAAGTATATCATGCCACTCCCTTCTGGCTTGCAGAGTTTCTGCTGAGAAATCAGCTGTTAGCCTTATGGGAGTTCCCTTGTATGTTATTTGTTGTTTTTCCCTTGCTGCTTTCAGTAATTCTTCTTTGTTTTTAATTTTTGCCAATTTGATTACTATGTGTCTTGGCGTGTTTCTCCTTGGGTTTATCCTGTATGGGACTCTCTACGCTTCCTGGACTTGGATGGCTATTTCCTTTGCCATGTTGGGAAGTTTTCAACTATAATCTCTTGAAATATTTTCTCGGGTCGTTTCTCTCTCTCTTCACCTTCTGGGACCCCTATAATGTGAGTGTTGTTGCGTTTAATGTTGTCCCAGAGGTCTCTTAGGCTGTCTTCATTTCTTTTCATTCTTTTTTCTTCATTCTGTTCCACAGCAGTGAATTCCACCATTCTGTCTTCCAGGTCACTTATCTGTTCTTCTGCCTCAGTTGTTCTGCTATTGATTCCATCTAGTGTAGTTTTCATTTCAATTATTGTATTGTTCATCTCTGTTTGTTTGTTCTTTAATTCTTCTAGGTCTTTGTTAAATATTTCTTGCATCTTCTCCATCTTTGCCTCCATTCTTTTTCCGAGGTCCTGGATCATCTTCACTATCATTATTCTGAATTCTTTTTCTGGAAGGTTGCCTATCTCCACTTCATTTAGTTGTTTTTCTGGGGTTTTATCTTGTTCCCTCATCTGGTACATAGCCCTCTGCCTTTTCATCTTGTCTACCTTTCTGTGAATGTGGTTTTTGTTCCACAGGCTGCAGGATTGTAGTTCTTCTTGCTTCTGCTGTCTGCCCTCTGGTGGATGAGGCTATGTAAGAGGCTTGTGCAAGTTTCCTGATGGGAGGGACTGGTGGTGGGCAGAGCTGACTGTTGCTCTGGTGGGCAGAGCTCAGTAAAACTTTAATCCACTTGACTGCTGATGGGTGGGGCTGGGTTCCCTCCCTGTTGGTTGTTTGACCCGAGGCAACCCAACACTGGAGCCCAGCTGGGCTCTTTGATGGGGCTAATGGTGGACTCTGGGAGGGCTCACACCAAAGAGTACTTCCCAGAACTTCTGCTGCCAGTGTCCTTGTCCTCACGGTGAGCCACAGCCACCCCCCGCCTCTGCAGGAGACCTTCCAACACCAGCAGGTAGGTCTGGTTCAGTCTCCCCTGGGTCACTGCTCCTTCCCCTGGGTCCCAATGCGCACACTACTTTGTGTGTGCCCTCCAAGATTGGAGTCTCTGTTTCCCCCAGTCCTGTCGAAGTCCTGCAATCAAATCCCACTAGCCTTCAAAGTTTGATTATCTAGGAATTCCTCCTCCTGTTGCCGGACCCCTGGTTGGGAAGCCTGACATGGGGCTCAGGACCTTCATTCCAGTGAGTGGACTTCTGTGGTGTAAGTTTTCTCCAGTTTGTGAACCAACCAGCAGTTATTGGATTTGATTTTACTGTGATTGCGCCCCTCCTACCGTCTCATTGTGGCTTCTCCTTTGTCTTTGAATGTGGGGTATCTTTTTTGGTGAGTTCCAGTGTCCTCCTGTTGATGATTGTCCAGCAGCTAGTTGTGATTCTGGTGTTCTCTCAAGAGGGGGTGAGAGCATGTCCTTCTGCTCTGCCATCTTGGTTCAGGGCCCTCCTTTGATTTTTATGCAAGAAAAATTTTTCCCTTTGTCATTTAAATATCCATTTCATTCAGTGGCCTTACTAGTGCCTGGCAGATAGTGTTCCTCACATAGTGTGTGTCACTGAATCCCAGACACTTTGTTGATAGCACTTTCTTAATCTTACTAAGAAGTTTTTTTGCTTTGTTTTTTCCCATTTTTGACATAGATTTTGTGACTTTTTTGTTGTTTACCCCCCCTTTTATTATGATATAATTCACATATGGTCATATTTACCCTTTTAAAGTGTACAATTCAGTGGATTTTAGTATATTCACAACATTGTGCCAACCTGCAAGAGATTCCATCGCCATCTAATCCCAGAATATTTTCAGTACCCCAAGAAGAAATTCCAGTACCATTAGTGGTCACTTCCCAGTACCTGCTTTTCCCAGCCATGGCAGCTTTCTTTATGTCTCTATGGATTTACCTGGTCTTGACATTTCATATAAATCAGATGATATATGGTCTTCTATGTCTGGCTTCTTTCATTTAGCATAATGTTTTCAATATTCATCTATGTTGTTGCATGAATCTATACCCTCATTCCTTTTTATGTCTGAATCATATTCCATTGTATGGATATACCACAGTTTTTTAATCTATACATTAGTTTATCTATGCATTAGTTGAATCATATTCCATTGTATGGATATACCACAATTTGTTTATCTATGCATTAGTAGTTATTTTCAGTTTTTTGACTAGTATGAATAATGTTGCTATGAGCATTCATGTACAAGTTATTGTGTAGACACATGTTTTCAATTCTCTAATACCTAGAAGTGGAATTTCTAGGCCAAATGGTAACTCTCTGTTTAACTTTTTGAGAAACTGCCAAATCAACAGAAATTTTTAAATGCACTATATCATGACTGCCACCTGGCTGACAGTAACTGTAAGACACAGTCAGCTGTAAGAAGCATTCTGATTTTGGAGAGGTTATAACTAAAAAAAAAAAAAGTATGTCTTAAGATTGATAGAAAAGAATATAAAAATTTGACTTCAGTTGTCAATTGAGGGAAAAAGCAAAAAGCAATAGTATATCTGGTGGACATAAGTATTCTTGTCCACAGAAAGCAGGTACGAATTCTTATTATAAATTGATATTGGAAAACATGTTTATATATCAGAATTAGTTTGATCATCATGAATCTACTTATGGGTCATATCAGCTCTAGTTCTGGAAAGATATGATTTTTGGATGTGTAAAGGTCCAAACTTCAAATCGTGATGTCTTCAAGAAATAATGTATTCCCTGAGGCTGTGTTTGGGTGGCTATCCAGCCAGCCTAGACTATACCTCACCTCTCTACCAGCTGTGCCCTTTGAACTGTCTTCCACTTTGAGCAGTAAAGAGGGAACAGTGAAGTGGAAACATGCATAGATTGTTCTTTCTAAAATTTTGGAGGTGAAGGCAGGTGGAGCCATAAGTGGTTTTGTCCCTAAACTGGCTGAATGCCAGTGGGTCCAGGAGGAATGGGGTCCTCGAAGATTGGTAGAGGATGGATTAAGTAACACTGATGGAGCATTGATGGAAGAGTGATTGGCATTAGGGAGAGCAATGTTTTTCTCTGAAGAGTCAATGGAGCTTTAGTAGCTGAAGCAGTGATATTTAAATTTGGAGGTATAGGAGTAGATAATCTGTCTGGACTCTGGTGTGCTTTCATAAGAGCATATTTAAACTGTCTTCTGAAACTGGAATAAAAAATTGAATGAATAGTGAAGATTAGGTGGTTGGTTATACCATCAGGATAGAAATTATCTTTCACGTCCAGGGTTGTGGTAATTAGTTCTGAAGGGGACAAAGTGGGAGAAATTCTGGAGTGAGTGTGGCTGGGTGATTGCTGAAAAGAGGGTCATTGGGTCCCAATGGCATTCAGGAGTCAAGATTGGAGCAGCAGAACTTTGGATGCCTGGGGATATCTTTGTAATGTAGGTACCTCACTTAATATTCTAGAAATAATTTCCTTAGTTACAGTGTGACAGGATCTGTTTGGAGGCAGGAGTATTGTTCCAATTACCATGGCTGCATAAAAACCACCCCACAGTTTACTGGTTTAACATCTATTTTGCTCACAAATATACAATATGTACAGTGCTCATGTTTGCTCTACTTGGTGTCAGCTGGGGCAGCTTGAAGGCTGGGAGCTGAAATCATGTGAAGGATCTCTTACTCACATGTCTGGCAGTTGATGCTAGGAAGACTCAAATAGCTGGGGATGACTATAGCTGGGGCTCCTTGGTAGCTCTGTCTGTAAGTGCCTTCTACATGAAGTTTCTCCAGCACTGGCAATTTCATACTTCTTATATATCAGCTCCCAAGTCATGTGTCCAAGAAAGAAAGAGAGCCAGGTAGGAGCCAATCACCTTTTTTGACTTAGCTTCAAAATCCATGCAGTGTCACTGTGCCACATACTCTTTGTTGAGGTAGTTACACAGATCTGAAGGAGTGTCAGTGTTGCGTTGTAAGAAGAGCATGTGGGATAGATGTGGCATCTTTGGAAAGTATGTCCACCCTCTGGCCACAACAGTTGTATCACTCTCACATGAAAAATATTCTTTACTTCCTGAAAGACCCTCAACTATCAGCCCTTTATAGCATCAGGTCAAATCATGTAAATCCTGTCATATAAATGTGGTGCAGGTGAAGATGAGGCTTCTGTGTGCAGTTCCCTGTGTACAGCTCCTTGAATGCAATTCCTCTTTACCTAAAAGACCTGTGAACTGAAAAGACAAGTTCTCTGCTCCCCACACACCCAACATACAATAGTGAAATAGGCTTAGAAATGCTCTAAACTGCTTTTTAATAGGAGAAAATGGGAGAAACCCAAGGGTTGCCATTCCAAAGCAACTTTGAAATTTAGCTGGGCATATACTACCCATTTCTTGATTAGGATTCAGTCTTACTTCCTGGGAATGATTTACTGTGGCTCTTGGCTCTGCACTCTGGGTCTTGGTTTTGCCATCTGAGTCATCATTCCCTTTTCATAATAAATAGCCTATGCATGCAACAGAGTAATTTTCTAGCCTACTTCCAACACATAGTTATTTGTGGGTACAAAGGCCTCTTTTAATTTTGTAAATGTCCTCTGTCTCTTTTAGTTTAAGCTGTGTATTCACCAGTACAATTTCTTTAAAACTTTGTAGATCTCCTCTGAATATTATTGTTTCCCTCCATTAGACAAAAACCACACCCACAAATCTCACTGAGATAAGCCCTTCTGTACTGGGCTTTTTGTAAGACTGCTATAGGACGATGCTCTTAAAATTCTTAGAAGCGCAGTAAGGAGAGGATCTGTGAGACAAACCATTAAGATCCTTCCTTACAGCAACTTTGGTCTTTTTGAAACAGTGCCTCAAACCTTTCTTAAGCCTTAAGGAAGGAATTTACAGTCACTCCCTTGGTCTCATCTTCAGATGATATATTTCTGATGGGGTCCTGAATTTGATCTCTGTTGGGAAGCCATTTCTTAATTTTAGACTCATCTGTCATTTGGAGAGCTGAGAATGAGGAACATTCTGCCACTGTATAATAAAGGTCTCCTTTTCTCTAGCTTCCAATAATATTTGCCTCCCTTTTCTTTAAGCTGTCACCTGCAGCCTCATCTCTCTCTCTCTCTCTCTGCCTCTCTCTGCCTCTCTCTTCCTCTTTTCCTCCTCCCTCCTTCTTCCATCCCAAGCTGCCTGGGGTTGAATATCCCATGTCCTCTTTTCTAGCTGTATGGACCTTTTCAATTCTTCAACCTCTTTAAGACTCTTTTTCCTAATGTGTAAAAATCAGGATCATGATATTATTGATCTCATGGAGTTGTGGTGAAGATTAAATTTAAAAGTCCATGTTGAATTCTTAGAATGGTGCTTGGCACATACAGTAAGCTCAGTTAAAGAACAGGCTGATGTGATGGTGATAGGGAGCTGAGCAGAGGTGGATCTAAGTTTAACTAGTCCTGAAGCTATGTCGTTTGGGGCACCCTCTTAAAAAAATACAAAATTGTTTGACATGTATAAGAAACAAAAAGATCAATGTGGCTTAAGAGTAGAAAGCAAAGATGCAGTGAAGTTAGAGAGGTAGTCTCTGGTGGGGCCACGTTGGACCCTACTGACCCTGCACAGACCCCTTTGTATGGATTTCAGTCTAAGTACAATGGTTAGTCTCTGGAAAATGTAAAACAATGTATTGGTATGATCTGATTCTTGTTTTAAAAATAGCACCATGGCAGCGTTCAGGAGAATGGATTCTACAGGAGAAAGAAAGGAGGCAGAAGGCTGTTGAGGTGGAGGTGGCACAGAGTAGAGAGTGGTGCTTTCAGTTAGGATGGTAGCCAAAGGAGATAGAGAAGTAGAGGAATTTGCACTTATTTTTGAAACAGAGTCAAAAGGAGTTTTTAATGGACTTAATTTTAAGATAAGTGAAAAAAAAGCAAGAAGAGTCTTAGATTTTTAGCTTGAGCCAAATTATGTGTTTAGATGTGCTCATACTTTTAATTAGGCTCTTCTCGATTTTAATCTAGATTATATTCTATATTAAGATTATGCATCCATTTTTATGATTAAGCTTTCATAGTCTTAAGAGTGCTAACTGATATCCTTGTGTATTTCCTCAATTTTCACAGAGCTCTTCAAACTCCCATTCTCCAGGTCACTTCCGCTTGCCAAATCTAAGGGTTAAATTTTATCACCTGTCCTCCATTACTGAAAGGGGGATGCAGCTGATTCATTCTCCTGCTTGTTGAAACACTTTTCCTATCAGCCTCCAGCTCACTACCCTCTCCTGATTCTCCCCTGGCATTCTGGCTGCTCTGGCTACTCTGTCTCCATGGCTTTGCCTATTCCTTCTCTGCATGTTTCTCTGGTACTGGAGTCCCTGAGCTTTTGTCTTTGATTCTCTTTAGCTTTCCAGCACCATTCCCTTGGCAACGCCCCCCATCTGTATTGTGATGACCGATGACTTTCACATGTATATGATAATAATGGCACCTATCATTATTGCTGCCTGGCCCTTTGCTAGTTGCTGTATACATTGTCTCATGTAATCCATTCCTCAAACCCCAGGAGCAGTAAGTTCTGATTACTATTTTCAGATGCGGAAACTATGATTCAGTAAGGTTAAAGTTCTTGTCTAGGTTCTCATATCTAGTAAAGGTTAAAGCAGGTTTGAACCCAGGCCTGGGCAACTCATAAGCTGTTGTTATAACCACTCTGATTTCCGGCCTCTGAGCTCCAGCTTGGATGGCCACATTTCTAGACCTGTACATCCAGCTGCCTAACGAATAGGTGCACGCAGGCACTTCAAAATGATCTCCCAATCTGGTCCACAAAAACAACAACAAAAAATGATATGAACTTTGGGTTTTACCTTATACCCAGTCTTTAAAATTACAAATATTCATATTTCTTCCTGTCTTTCACTCTACCCCTCACACTCTCCCTACTTAAGAGTGCCATATTTTACTAGCTTACGTCTGTTTAGTGCTTAGAATTCTAAGGCTGAAAGGAATATTAAGAATGTATTAATTAGCACTCATAGTTTGGCAGGCATGGAAACCTCAGGAGGGAATGCAAGTTGCTTATGGTCACATCCTGAATCAACTATGTGGCTGCGGCTTGAGCCCAGGGTCTTACTTCATATCCTAGCTGTAGTTTCTACTCTGTGGATGGATAAATTACCTAGTAATTAAGTATAATGAAAAATCAACCTTGAATTGAACTGTTGGGGAAGGAAAATAAAATTTTCCTCTACCCTTCTAGGTTCTTCTTCCTGGTCTAAGAATTAAATTGACATGAGACAGATTAACAGAAAAAAAATCAAATTTAGTTACATATGTACAGGGAATCAGAGCATGAGAGATTCCAAAAAACAGTCAGGTAAAATGAGATATATATGTCATCCTGGACTAAGGAGATGGAGGTAAAGATCTGGGACTTCAAAGGGAAGGAAGGCAATTCACAGGAAGATGAAAAAGCGCAATCATTTGGTTAACAAATGTTTGCTGGACCATACAGAAACAATAGGACACAGAGAGGAATTTTAACAAACAGACTTTGCTAGGTTCCTCCCTGTCTACCACACCTTGTTCATATTATACGATAGTTATCTGTGGACAAAGAATGTCGCCTGCCACAATCAGTAAACAAAGGATGTTGTGGCCATCAAGCCAGCTGCAACTGCAGCTGCGCCCTTTGCCCGCAAATGTACACCCTGAGGAGATTCAGGATGGAGAAGAGAGGATACTGGCCCTACATAGTTAAGGTGCATAGCAAAGGAATGATTTCAGTGAGCCCAAACTCTTGCATCTTCCCATACACAGAAAAGTGCTAAATTCATTAACTTGAGACGTCTGGTTTTTCTTTAACACTAATCTTTTGATGTTCTGACTACTTGGGGGTTTTTTTTGCAAAGACTTCTATATATCCTGGCTCCTCCCTTGCCTCTTCGGAGCAGTTCCTCAGAGCTATCTGAGAGACTGTCTCCCGGGCTTAAGTCTTCAGCAAGTCTGCTAAATAAAACATAATTCTCAACTTTCAGGTTGCACTTTTTTTTTTTTAGTCGACACATCTATGATGATATCTCCCCTCCTGAAACAGGTCCTCTGTCTAAATTCTTTCAGGCAGTTAACAGGAAGATCAAAGGTTCTTCCTTAGTCTTTTGAGCCTTGATTGTTTTCAGCTTGAAATAATCCGCACACCAAAGAGACTCATTTGGGGATGGCAAATTTTGCTCTCCTATGGAACTGAATAAATATATTTGAGAGTCTTCTTAGTGCTAGTGAATGCAGTGGTACTTCAATTAGCTTCTTCATCAGAAGCTACTGCCAATATGGTGGAGACAAAGGCATCAACTCAACCAAATCTTGCTATAGCTGGACTAGGAGAGCAGCTGAAATAAAAGCTTGAGACTGTAAATGGAGGGAGGTATTAATTTTGCCTGTAGACAAAAGAGAAACCTTCACTAAAGCCATTATATGCCTAATGAAAGCAGTCTACTATTCTAGCCATTCATCAGTTCAACATAAACGTTTAAGAAACAAGTTTTTACCAGATAATATGTTGCATTTGGTCAGAGGAAAATAAGGCAAATAATGTGCCAGTTTACAACTAAGGGGAAGGGGTGAGATAAGGAGAATAATAACCACAATAATTACCACAATCGGTGATAATTTCCTCATTAGTATGTCAGCTCCAGTGGGCAGAGATTTTCATCTGTTTTGTTCATTGTGTTCCCAGGGTTCAGAAAAGTTCTTGACATGTGGTAAGTCTGAGTAGATATTTGTTGAATGAATGAGTTTCCTCAAAAGAGATATAAACACATATAAAAGATAGTGGTATTTGTAGAAGATCAAAACAGGTAATCACCAAATAGTATTTAGAAAAAGTCATCCCCTTCTTATTTTTTGAAGAAATGAGAGACTAGCAGCCAAAACTTCCCCAATGATTCAGAGTTGCATATCTTTTCTGACAGCCTGGCTCACAGGTCTAGCTTTAACATGCCCATTTCCATCCTTCCTTTCTCCCACTCTCTAGTTTATGGTGGAATTTTTTAGTAGCAGTAGATTTTCAGGCTCCTTTGCAGCCTTGGTAGGACCTTGCAGAATGATGTAACCTCCAGTCTGAATTGAAATACTCAGACATGGAAGGCTGAGAAGAGCAGAGGGCAGAGTACAACCTCTGATGCTTCCCAGCAAGTATATATCCTGAGCATCAGCTGACAATTGGACAGTGGAGGATTCTTGTTGTGGTTTGCAACTGGGCAGAGTGGGATGAGGTGGAAGGAATCTAAGGAGTACCATGTGGGTGGTGTTTGTTTTCTTGTCTTATAGCTACCCCATCTTGTCCTTTCCCTTGCCATCTTCACAGGATTCTAAATAGATATTTCTAGAAGCAAATAACTCAGACCTCACAGATACATGTAATTGATATCATTTTGCTTATTTTACAAATAATATTGTAAAAATAATAATGGAATCCACTATCTAAACAAGTTAACAACAGCCATTTTCCACCTTTTACCCCTTCATCATGTTTGCACAATTTTATAATTTGTATTCAGAGAGGAAGTCAGTGGTTTTCCACCCTGACTGGCCAGTAGAATCATCAGGGAACTTTAAAAAGATGTGTCTCTACACCAGACCCACAGAACCGTCATTTCTGGATGAGATCCAGGTAACTGTACAGTATTTTTTAAAAGCTCCATAGGGGACTGTAATATACAGACAAGGTTGAGAACCCCTAGAATAGATTCAGTTCTGTGTAGAATTTAGATTTAAAAGTCCCTTTTCAGTGCTGACATTATCTACAACATCATTGCCTTTTGGATTTTTATGAGATAGTGCTTAAATAATGAAAATGTCTAAGAAAAATATTTTTTCCCAAAATACTAGGTGTTTTTTCTTAGTTTTATACACAATACTGCGAGGTAGAGTTGTGGGAAATTCTACGCGGTAGGCAGGAAGTGTGTTGATTCCTCTGCATAGGTCTGGGGGATGGACTGAGCTGCTGGCAGGACCAGGAGCAAGGCCTGTAATCTGCAACTGTGATGTGAAGCTGGAGGGCAAGAACCACATCAGGTCTCACATGGGTGATCAGCGATGCCTTTTTTTCAGCACCCTTCTGTGCAAGGCCCTATGTTAAGTATCTCTAATCTTCTAGTGATCTCTAATTTTAACAACTGGTGCTGGAAAGTTGCTTTTCTACTTTCAATTGACAGGAGAAAGAACCAAAGCTCAATGAAGTAAAACAACTTGCTCAACATCACACAACTTGTGAGTGATTTATCCAGGATTCAGGCACTCATCTATTATCTGATTCTAACATCAAATTCTCCCACAGATTCATAGCACGAATATACATTCCAGGCTTCCCTAGCCAATCCTGACTTATTCCTCTTGCCTTGTGATTTTTAACATCACTCCCTTTCATCGTCAGAAGTCCTAGGTTGTGGTCATTCTACTGATATTTCAACAAGAGTGCTATAAAAAGCAGGCTTTAAGCCAAGTGCAGGTGGTGTCAGTGGGTCCAGGAGGAATGAGGAAGGGGACAGGCTGGAATGTCCTCTTAGGTGGTTCAGAGGTGGCTGGCTGAGAAGGCAACGGTAGATTTAGGAAGAATGGGGGAGCTGTGAGTTGGTAGAAGAGCAAACAGTAAACGGAGGGAAGAAGGTGTTTTGTGGGGGGGGAAATGGTATGTGCTACAGACCTTTGCAGGGTGGGCAAAGGAGCATGGTACCTGTAGCAGGTAAAGCAAATGAGCACTTGGCTGGTTCTCCTACTTTGGCTACTGCTAGTGTTGAAAACGTTTTTTAAAAAAGTTAAAATCATGCTTCCTATTGTAAGGGAGGAAACATTTTTTCCCTCTACCCTCCTAGTTTTTCCAGCTGGAGCCCTGACAATTAGGTAAATATATGGGGGAAACTAATGGAAGATAAGGGTTGTTTTAATAGGGTTTGTTATGTAGATTCCTCTCGGTGCCATCTCATCTCCAGTAATCAGGTTGTTATCCCCTTCTTGGTATGGGAAGTGGAAGATGGGAAGGGCACCTTCACAAGGCGAATTTATGTTCTGCTTTCAGGCAGATAGGGGGAGGGCAGAGAATTTATACTGTGTCTGCTCTTTCTCAGTCACTTTCAGCTCAAAGTAATTCTTATGCCAGAGTGGCATATTTTAGGGTGACATACTCTGAACTACTTCCTTGTGCAGTTATTAAAATGAACATGTTTGCTTAGCTCAAGAAGGAATCAGGCAGATGTTATAACCTGTGCAAAGGAAAAGCTGAAAAAGCTTAGATGTATAGAGACCAAAAGGATATTGAATTGAACATGTAAATGGAGGCAAATTTTTTTTCCATAGATTGGCAGTGAAGACAATTGAACCTCCACAAGATAGGACAGAATTTGCAAGCCTGTCAGTTACCTACAACTTACAGAGCTCAAGGACAATGGACAGGGATAGAACTTGATAACTTGAAGAAATGTCCTCTACACAATGCATAGTTTTCCACTGAAATATGAATTCTTTTCTGCATCAGACACCTGGTGGGAGGATGCTAACATGGGGCCTTTGAATCGAGTTCACCAAAGCAGGGATATACCCATGGGTTGAAGTTTGGGAACACTGGTTATAATAAGGACAGGATAATTTAGGATTAATGTGACAGGGTTTGGGGATGACAGATAAAATGGAGGCCAAAGTCAGGTTTCTGGTGTTGAGGGTGGGATAACAGACACATGTGCTGTTGGGCTTGACCTTTTTCCAGGTGGTAGAGTAAGGTCAAATGCCTCTTGCCAGTCATACAACTATCTGAGAGCCATTTCTTTGAAATCAAGGAAGATAACACTCTATCTCCTTATTTCCTAGGAAGAGATGGGACGAACTTCAGCTGTCACCTGATTCCAAATTGCAAACCCTAGCTCTACGAAGATACAATAAATTTAGCAATTTTACCTTGAAAACATGAATATAATGTATCCACTGAGCAATATAAAAGAGTAAAGTTTCTTTCTGTCTTTGTAAACTCTTCAGCGGGTTGCCTGTAATGTGCATCACATTCTGGTTTAATGGTTTTTCAATAATACAATTATTTTTTTTCCCTTTTACCTTTGTGGAGTGTTCTGGGTTGGGATGAGATTTTGTTTTTAATTATATTTCTCCTACAGTAGACACCAGGGTACGATCAAACTGAAGAGGCTTTTTGATGAGTAAGCCATATCCTTGAAGGCCAGCAGGCTATATGTTCAGAAGCACAGATAGAGAGTTTTGAGGAGGAAGGCTCCACATTTGGCTGTGGGCATAATGCACTGGCCCTGGCAAAGCCCCCTCAGCCCCATCCACCCTAAGGCTGCCAGCTGCCTCCAGTTACCTACTCTAGACGCCTTCCATGGTCTCCTGAGGAGAGATGTTCTGGTGCTGCCTGGTCTGTGGTCTGGCTTTGTGGCTACACTTTCTCAGACTGAAAGCTTTGCTGAAGGAGCAAAGCTTCCGTTCCCTGGGATTCCAGCTTCATAGATAGGGTGATTGGCAATTTTGGCTCTTGGACACTTAGAAATAGTGAAATTAAACCACATGAAGAAGGCTGGATTCAGTAAATCATGTCTATTATTGTGATGTCTGGGTCTTAGTTGCCTTATTTGCTGTAGGCTACGGCTGTGAAAAACAAAGCCATCTTATTTTTGGACTCAGCCTGCAGTCTGAGAACCACACCTTGCTGTCCACATTAGCATGATTTTGATAGTCCACTGTCTTCTTTACCATTACTTTACATTGCCAGAGTCTCCTGCCCAGGCAAATAGTTTGATAGTTTATCATAGAAGATTCCCAGAAGACAGAATAATGTCTCACCCAAGATGTCTGTGTCCTAATCCCTGTATCCTTTGTCTAGTGAGGTCTTCACAATTTATTACCCTTTGTTAAACTGGTATATAAGTCCCTGGGTCTAAATGCCTCTTTGTGTCTTCACTCATTTTCTCTGAAGGCCTCTGTGTACATATATTGGGTTGGCCAAAAAGTTCATTTGGGTTTTTCCATAACATCGTATGGAAAAACCCATTTTTTTGGCCAAACCAATAAAAATGGACATCAAATAAAATTTGTATGCCTTTTCTCCTGTTAATCTGTCCTTTGTCAGTTTAATTCACAGATCCCATTAAAGGAGCCTAAAACGTAAAAGAAAAATTTGTTCTTCCCCTATGATGTCTTTGTTTTTTTTTTTTAATTTAATTTTATTTATTTTTTTATACAGCAGATTCTTAATAGTTATCTATTTTATACATATTAGTGTATATATGTCAATCTCAATTAGTGTATGTATGTCTTTGACTGCTTCTCTTCTTCCTACTTTTCAAACATTGGCTTTGTTTTAAATTCAACTCTCTCTTGGTCTTTCAAGTTAACTGATTCTGCTCTCTAAATATGCTGCTGCTGCTCGGATTTAGATCATTTATTCACTCAACTAATACTTGTTGAGTTACTTACATTGGTCCTGGACCCTAGGGAGCAACTCTGATTAGAACAATGCCCTGCTATCATGGAGTTTACTTTCTAGACAGGTGAATTATAAAATAAGGACACAACCGTATAATATATCAGGTGGGGGTAAGTAGAATGTAGAAAAATAAAGCAGATTCAAAACATATGAGAAGAATAATCACTCCTACTGTTTACTGAAATAAATATTATGATGTGCCAAGAACTATGCTTTTTACATGCCTTCATCCAGTTTAGTTCTTACAATTTAAACAGCCAAATATTACTAGCCACATTTTGTAGAAGAGGCTTGTCATTGTTCACAGTCATCGCTAGTAAAAGGCAAAACTGAGATATAAACCCAAATTAATCTAGCTACAAATCAACACCCTATACTGTCAAATATTGCAATTGCACCTGAGAACCATCTGTGGCGATTGAAAAAAATACAGGTGTCTGTGCCCTAATCTAGTATCACATCTCAATAAACATCTCAGTGGGTGGAGTTGGAACATGTGTATTTTGGAAAAGCACCAGATAATGTAAAGCCCTGTTCTTGACTATCTCCTGAGTGTCTGTCAAGAACCTTAGTTTAACATGTACACAATAGAATTAATTACTTTCCTTTTAAACTGCCTCCTCTTCCTATTTTTCATATTTATTAATAATATCACCATCTTTATGAATTTAGGAGCCTGGTCTATTAGTCTGGGCCAAATCAGGAGACATAAACCACACAGTAACGGGAAAGTTTAATATAAAAAACTATTAAGTATAAAAGGGGATAGAAGTAACATGAGATGGGCTAGGAAGAAGCAAAAGAACTGAAATGAATCTAGGAATAGCAGATAGAAGGAGCAGCCACTGCCGCTGGGGCAGAGACAGAGTGCACAAGGAAGGGCCCCCACCCTCTTCCAGGCTGAGACCTGGACCTTGTGGGAGGGGGCACTGCCAGCTCCCTGAGTGGCAGAGAAGTCACTGTGGTGCAGTGCTGGCTAACTTGCCAGAAATCAGCTCTCTAGGGTGCCAAAGAAAGCTGTTCACAAAGAGGTGTGTCCCTGGAGGCATTCTGCTACAAAACCTTCTGAGGGGGATGACTGGGGAAGCTGCTGGCTGCTGGGAGCTGCCAGGTACTGGGGAAGCTGCATGTGACACAGGAGCAGGTGCTGGAGAAAGGCACACAGATCACCGGAATCAGGAAGCAAAACGCTTTCCTCCTGTGCCCTCTACTGACAAAGCCTAAATCATGCCTGCCGGCAAATGAAAAATATTTAAAGGGCCCAGGTCCATTTCACAGAGTAGGCTTTGGGTGAATTTGGAGCTGAGCGGCTGTAAAGGTCTAACTGGTGCACAGGGAACCATCCCACCTGCTCCCCCTCCCACATCTTCCCATGTGGTTGGTACCGCTTCCTGCAGAGCTTACCCTGGAAATGTCTGGGCATCCCCACAGCTGAAATCATCATCTTTGCCTTCTCACTGCTCTCCTGCTTACCAACATTTCACATTCCAGCTCTCCTTCCCACTGCTTCCAGAGACATTTTTCTTAAGTAAAAAATGCATCTACTGGTGGACTGTATCAGTTATTCCTCTATGAACTTGTACAGGATGCACATGAGACCAAGAGGTATAGTCCTAACTGGTCTAAAATGACAGCAAATGAGTATGGCAGTATAATACTATATCTGGCAATTAGAAATTCTCTTCCTGGGCTTCCCTGGTGGCGCAGTGGTTGAGAGTCTGCCTGCTGATGCAGGGGACGCGGGTTCGAGCCCTGGTCTGGGAGGATCCCACATGCCGCGGAGCGACTGGGCCCGTGGGCCACGATTGCTGAGCCTGCGTGTCTGGAGCCTGTGCTCCGCAGCGGGGGAGGCCGCGACAGTGAGAGGCCCGCGCACCGCGATGAAGAGTGGCCCCCGCTTGCCACAACTAGAGAAAGCCCTCGCACAGGAACGGGGACCCAACGCAGCCATAAATAAATAAATGGATAATTGAAAAAAAAAAAAAAAAAGAAATTCTCTTCTTGAATTTTCCATCCTGTTCTTTTTAACCTGTTGAATTATGGGTTGAAAGCAGTCAGTACACTAAGGAATTATGAGAGACAACCGATGGGGTGGAAAATTAAGGATCAGAAGTTTACCTTCTCAAACCTGCATTTCAGATACTAAAAAAGAAGTCCTTTTGGACCCTAGATTGAAGAGGTGAGAAAAAATATGACTATCATTTGGGTTATTGACTAATAACCCCCTTAATAATTAGTAGGGAGATCTTGAAATGGACACTGCCCTGAAGGTGTTTACACCTGGGCAGGGCTGCCTTCTCTATGAAGCATAGTGCTAAGGACCCACAGTGATAATGTTTTCATTTCTTTTAAAGTCAGAAAAAAATGAGCATCTAGGTCAAAGAAAATATTTTAACATAATATATTTGTCTATATACCAACACAATTGTAAAATATAAATTTTAATATTTTTTACAGAGGGAAGTATCCACGAAGGCAGATGTGCTCAGGGCCATTGAAAGTCATTATATGGATCCACATCTGGGGGCTCAGACCTAAGCTGGGAATCTAGTTCAGTGTTTTCTAATCTGTGGGCCATGGGCTCACAATTACTGCTCTTGTAGTATTGTTTGTAGACTAATAATCTCTGAAAAACAATTATGTGTGCCTTTATGATGAATATGATAGGAATTTATTTTAAAGTATTTCTAAAGTCATTCTTTCATGTATTTTCTCAACAATAATTACCAAGAGAATAGCTACTATGATGTAATATGTCTGGAAAGGGTCCACATAATTTCCCTCAAGTTCCCTGGGAGAAAAACTTACTATGCTCCAATGTATACACTGGGAGGAAAGCCAGCTGGGGTCTTTCACTCTGACTGCCTGGGCTCCTACTGGATATGTCCTTTATACCATTATTTGGTGCACCAGAAAGTTATTTTGCGAGGGTTTAAGTGGGCTGGTTGCTAGAGTGTTCTTGTAACCAGGAGAAATGGGGAACTGGGGAATTCATGCCGAGTGTTCTGAGCAGAGAGGAACACTGACTTGCTCTAGGCAGATTCCACTGAGGGAGGTTGGGCAGATGGACCATCCCTGTTATCTTTGGAAGGGTAGTGATGTAGTGGATATACTGTGACCAGCTGGCTGTTGATGAGCCCTGAACAAGATGAAGCTCATGTGGATGCTCTTGAATGAAGCCATCCAAGACTGGAATACACGTGCGTTAAAAGTTGGAGTCCAGGTGGCTGGGTAGACCATGGAGATGGAAAATTTTGTTTGGTTAACAGTGTATAGCCCCAGCCCCGATGGAGGATAATGCAGGACATACTTTTAGGCACGTGGGTCAGGAAGTCTGTTTGAAATGGCCATTGTATCTGAAGGGCATTCAGAGCCAGGGCTGGTATAGCAGCCCCCAAGGCTGCCTGTCCTGTCCTTGTCTCGGATGCAGGATTCACAGGTGGTTATATCCTAGTCTCTAGGGCCTAGAGAGATACCTGTTACATGGGTACCACCAAAAGCCTCTGAGAGTGTAGTGTCTCACTTAGGCAATGGTGGGGTTGGGGGCGAGGACGCCTACTATCGGTCAAAGCCTAGTCAGTTGTATTTCCTGATAAATCCCTCTCAGCTCTCCATCTTGCTCAGGAGTCCACGAAGTCTCCTGGATATCAAGATTCAGCCAAGAGTGGGTAACCTTTGCTGCCAGCCTGGGGGCTTGCTGATTTGTCCTGATGTAGAGAACTTCCTGGAGTGGGCTTCCCTCTCTTCTTCCCTGGAGGTCTGGTTTCCTAGTGAGGGTGTCTGCTGGGTAGTTTTGGCTCCTGGGAATTTATCAGATAGTAAAAGTGCATCCCTGTGTTGGATTTCTTATTTCCTTGATGATTAGACAATTAATCAACATTTATTGAGCCTTTACTGTATGCTGTGTGCTGAAGTATACTGGAAAGGGTTCCAGAACACTGGCTCTGGAGTCAGACTGCCTGGGTTTAAATCACAGCTTCTCTACAGTTTACTGATGTGACTTTGAACAATTTATTTAACCTCTTTGGGCCTCAGTTTCTTATTCTATAACATGAGTATGATTATAAAAGCTTCCTTCTCATTTAGTTGTTGTTGGGATTAAATAAATGAATACACACATGTGCATGCTGAGATCAGTGCCTAGAAAAGAGGAAACCTTCAAGAAGCACTGGGAGAAAATGAACAGGTTGAAGTGATATGACCTGGTTGGGGTGAAGAGGTAGCTGGCTATTTCAGAGTAGGTGGCCTTGGCTGAGGTGGTGACATTAGAGCTTTGAGTTCATGATATAAAGGAACTGGTCATGCTGAGCTCTGAGGGTAGAGTGGTCCAGGTGGAGGAAACAGCAAGAGCAAAGACCTAAGGTGCAAATAACGTTGAGAACAATGGGGAAGAGAGGAGTCCAGTGTGTTAGCAGGGATGGATATGAGATGATGTCAGAGAGGAAGGTAGGCAGGGACCAATTCACATAAAGCTTGAGGGGTTTGCATTTGGTTTGAGGTGAATGAAACACTTAAAGGGTTCTGAATGGGGAAGCACCATGATATGATTTGTGTCCTTGTGAAATCACCTTGGCTGCTGTGTGGAGCTAAGGAGGAATGAGGGAGACTGGGACCCCTGATTCATAAGCTCATGGGATCAACACTTGTTCACTGTTCTCTCCTGCTTTCTAGAGACAGTCCCACCACTGAGTGCCCCACTAGATGTGTATGGCTTCCACTCATAGATAGAGACTCAGCCGTACAGGGCAGTCCCTTTTTTTGTCATTATGTACTATTCTCCCTAAGTCACCCACAGCCCCTTCACTCTCTACAGGCAATGCTGTCTTGGAGGAAACACAGGTCTTAGGGGTAAACCTTTGGAACCAAGTATCCCTCCTTCTCTAAAGGGTAAGCAGAGGTTTACCCATTACCTCTTACCCTAACCCCTTGCTGTCTGTTCCTGGAGAAGTAGAATCTGGATCTCTCTCAAGTAATACTTTCACATTCAAGAACATGGGTAAGGTACCGGTGTCCCTGAAGCTTTCATTCTGGAGATGGGAGACAGACAATAAACAAACCAGCAAGATGACCCATATGTCAATAGAGCTGTGAAGGCAAAGAGAGATGGAAATTGACTGGGGGAGGGGGAAGAGCTACTTCACTTGACAAGGCCATGGAAGTCCAGTGTCATGGAAGAAGGTGACATCGGAGTTGAGATGAGAAAAACAGGAAGATGGGGAAGATCATGAGAGATAGCACTCCCGGGAGAGGGAATAGCAAGTGCAAAGGGCTTAAAATGGGAATGAGTCGCCTTGCAAGAGGAAAGAAAAGGTGACCATTGTGCTAAACTTGGTAGCCAAGGAGGAGTGTAGAGGGAGATAAGGTAAGAGAGATAATCAGGGGTCCATTCACTAGAGCTGCATAGACCCAGGGTAAATAGTGAGGGTTGTATTTTAAATGCAATGGGAAACAGCTGAAGGTTTGAAGCAGGGGAATAGTATCTGATTAACACTTTTTCAAAATTCCTTGGCTAATGCTACAGAGAATCGTTTCTTGGAGGAGTAAGATGAAACCAGGACACTAATTAAGTGGTTAGTAATACAGGAGAGAAATGATAGCAATCTGAACCAGGGTGGTAGCCATAGAGAGACCAGAGAAAAGGTAAATGGACTTGGGATTTATTTTGATAGAAGAACTAAAATAATTTATTAATGGAGTAGATTTGGGAGGGGAGGGGAAAAAAAGTATGTGGAATGACTCTCCCCCCACACACCTTTTTTTTAATTGAACCAAATTATTCCTTGCTTTGCATTAGGGTCTTCTTGTCTTGAATTTAAGCTCCACTCTCTTATCTTATATGCGTCTTACCTTATAAATTAAGGTAAAGTCACTCCCTGCATATTGCCATTACCCTCACATCTCTCTTCATACTGATGACTAATCCATGGGCAAATCCAGGGTTGATTTTTAGCTCTGTCACCAATACTCAGTGAAAACTGGGATGATATTCAGCTCTTCCCTTGCTTGTTAAAACTGTTACCTCCTTGGCTTCAGGTCTCCAGCCTCTCCTGGTTCTCTCACCTCTTCCCTCTCATTTGACTTGACATCCAGCAAGCCCTACTTTGATTCTTCTCTCTTGTTTCTCAGGATGAAAATCACTTCTCCAATTTAAGTAGCATGGCTTCAACTCCCGGACATTTCTGATGGTTTTTAAATTTACATAATAATAATTGCACTCAACATTGATCATGCCATTGTCACGTGCTGGCACATCTCTAATCCCTAAGTGCGTGCTGTATCATTGTATCTATACTGTGATATAGTATCACTGTCCCTATATTCAAATGAGGGAACAGATTCATTATGGTTAGGGATTTTGCCCAAGCTGACATAGTCTGCAAGTGTCAGACCTTGGTTTTGAACACAGACGCATCTGAATCCTAAACTGTCACCATAACAACTGTGGTCTACTGCCTTCCAAAATTCCTGCTCATTCCAACTCTACCCCTCCCCCTAAACTCAACAACACAAATACCTCCTCTTTTGTATGTATTTTGCTTCACGATTCTATCTTTCACACACTCTCTAAATCTAGAAATGTCCTGATTCCTTCCTCTCCATTATCCCCTGTCAAATTGGTCTTCATGTTCAGCAGCATTTGGTTCATAAATGTCATGGCGAGGATGTGTTGCCGACATCATCTCATGCTTCCTAATTGATTTCCTGGGCTGGTCTTTCCACAACCCATTAGTCCTGCACATTGTCACCAGATCCTTTTTAATCAATCTGATTCTGTCATTTTGCTTAAAAACCTCTCTTGGCTCCTAGAGTCCTTATTGCCTACCAATTTCCATAGCATTCATCCAAGGTCATTAACAGTTGGCCCCACCTGTATTTTCTGTTCAGATTTGTCTCAAGTGTATGTGAATAATTATTTTTTCAGATGTATGTAGATGCTATATAAGGAACAAAATCCAGATTAATTTCAAAGTATTACTAAATTTATAGTGACTTTTTATTATGGTGAATTTCTCACTCAATGAGATACTAAAAGTACCACTACATTCAATTTTTTTCATGTTGAAATGAGTGTCTCACAAGTAAAAGAAAAGGCTGGGATCCACTGATTAGTTCTCCTTTTTGACTGATCACCATTTCGTAAAAGCTTTCTTTGGGGTTTTAGAACTTAATAATTTTAATGAACATGATTAGCTATTGTAGTTCCAAGGCTGTTGACCCTGTAGCCAAGGTCATACCTGGGCTGAATAACCATTGGTGTGAACCTGGGTGTGCATGGGGTTACTAGCCCTAGGATCTTTACAGAGAAGGGAAGAATTTAATTTTTATTTTTAATAGCTCATTAGAAAGAACTTTTAAATGCATCCATCCTTTACGGTAGGCTTCACTACAGAAATAGGAATGAAATCAAGGGGAAAAAGTGATATTTTGATTTAATAACGTATCTAGTGCAATTTGGTCTTCAGTTGCGTCCTATATTGAAAGCCGGGGAAAGGCATTGTTTCCCATCCTAGTGCAGCCACCTGTTCTTCTGGCAGCACCACCAGGGCAGCCGCCTTATATAAATCATTCTCCTTGTACAGAGGCCCTGTGTGGTGAGAGGAGACTGGGCTCTGGACTTGGATTTATTTGGGTTAAAACTTGTATACAAAATCACCAAATATTACACCTCAGTTTCCTTATCTTCAATATAGGGACAAAGCCTATTTTATAAGGTTATTGGGAGTTTAAATAAGGCAGCATTGAACTTGAAAAGATTAATAAATTTTCTTTCTATGGTACCATGTGCCCAAATAGCTCACTTCCATTTAGTGCTCAAAATTCTAAGGCTGGAGGAAACTTAACCCTTATTTAGCCTAGCCCATTACTTCACAAATGTGAAAAAAGCAAAAGGCCATACTAGATCTACTGGTCACATCATAAAATTGTTATATAATTGGGATGAGACGGAGGAGTCTTCTCCTAACCTAGTATTTTCCATCCCTAGTAATGGAAAATTGATCTTCAATCAAAGGCTAATGAAACATTGAAGGGATTGAATGGAACAAATAAGTGAGAATCTTCTTAATTTTGGACATTGGGCTGGTCCTGCTGGGTACAATGATGAATAAAAATATTTTCTGTATCTGAAATGGGTCCTAGAAATTCATAACACTGCCTGCACACCAGAATCATCTGGAGGAAGTCTTCAAACTTATCCATACCTGGACTTCACCCAGAGTTTTTAATTCAGAATTTAAAAATTCTTTTGGTCTGGGGTACACAGAGGAAGGAGGGATTTCCCTGGGGATCAAAAAGAAGGCTTTAGAAAACCTGCTGAAGAGTGATTCCAAATTATCCTACCCATCATTAATTCAACAAATATGTCTGGAGCAAAATGTTTCTTTCAGGTATTGTGTTTGACATCATCTGGGAAAAAGAAGAGAAATGAATCAAACAATATACAGTTAAAGTATGGGGGGGGCATAAGACTGGAAGTCAAGTAACAACAAGATAATTCCTCCCCAAAGAGATGTAAACAAATGTGGAAACTCCCTATTTTATAGAGCAGCAAGCCAGGCAATCTCCAAGTAGCCGGCATGGCAGATCTTTGGGAAATAAGATCCAGATTAGCCCTGGATTTTTATTATTCTGATTTGCAAATGTGTTCTGAAAGTTTGGCCCAAAGATATAGCTACAGGCTTTTCTCCCCTCTCCTTATCCTTCTTCCCAACTCTTGCTTTTCTCCCCAGACTCCTTTCCTTCTCAGCCTATGGTTTAGAGTAGAGTTGGCCTGACAGCTGCAACAGAGGCCCTACCCCTTTTGGAAACCTGGCCCATCTTTGCAGTAATGAGGTAATGTCCTCAACAGCACTGAAATATCAAGACAAGCATGAGTGCGAGGAGCAGAGGGAAGGCTCAGAGCATCTGAGGGTAGATTTCTCCCTTTCTTTCTCCCTTTCCTCTATACTTCACAGTAACCTAATGAATTGCCGTATGCCAGAAAACTGTTATAATTTTACATACATACATCTATACAAATTCATATAAATCTCTACAAATCTATGATGATTATGATATGACAAGCACCCTCTAACGCACTGCCTCTACTCAGCCAACTAATTGAGACCACGTTAGTTTCCACCCTTCCGTAGTCTTCCCATCTACCATCCTGATTATATTTCATTTTCTTTTCTTTCTAGCTTAAGTCTATGGTCTATCACAACATGCACAACTGTCAGTGGAAATCCTGGTCCTGGTGATACAACTGGATTTTGAGATATGGGAGGTTGCGGTGGAGGGAAGACTGGTGGAGGGCAGAGATTATGGTCCCAAGTTGACAAACTTGAAAAGGGCTAGTTAAAGGGGACTACCTACAATTAGACAAAGTTATGCTATTTGTCCAATAAAATATTAAAGATTTAAAAATAATCACAGTATTTGTCCAAGGGAGTAAAACATAAACATTCTATGAAAGAGTCACAGTGTTTGTTCCGGAGAGCAGTGGACCAAGGAAGGAAACCTGGAGATCTTATCTTTTAGGATATATGACAAGAAGTGCTGTTTATTTCGGAAGCTGCTTTTCTTCATGATCGACTTCCCCCTTCGTAGATTGTAATCCACACGTGAATACCTATATATTTATGAGTCCTTCTAGGGGTATCATGATTGACTATCACTTCCAGAGACACTTGATGGAGGGGGTGTGATTAGAAGCAGAGAAGGAGGGTGATTCTGCCGGGGTATTGGCTTGGTGGTTTGTTAGTACATAGCTGAGTCCTGATATGATTTGTCCTGAGTCTCCATGAGGAGCTTAGAAGCTTCCTTGAGGTCTTCACTCAGTCTGATGGAGATGTCGCAGGGTGTATTCTCTCTAGCCTGTAGGCTAAAGATGCCACATGTTTTTAGATTTTAGGCGGGAGCTCCATTTAAAAAGAACAAATTCTATAGACCGATGTTTCTTAAACTTCTTTTTTTAATCTTAGGATGCCTTTACACTCAGAAAATTATTGAGGACCCAAGAGAGAGTTCTTTTTTTTGGTGGAACTTATATATCAATATTTATGGTATAAATAATTTAAATGGAGAAATTTAAAAAATATTTATTCTTGATTCATTTAAAAGTGACAATTAAAACTTTATATGTTAACATAAATAATTTTTATGAGAAATACTTTTATTTTCCCCTCCAAAGAATTAGTGATAAGAGTGACATTGTTTATATATTTTACAAATCTCTTTCGTGTCTGGTTTAGAAGACAGTTGGATTCTCACTCTGCCTCTCTTTTCAGTCTGTTGTGATATATTGTTTGACATAAGTATATGAAGAGAATCTGGCCTCATGCAGATGTGTAGCTGGAAAAGAGAGGAGTATTTTAGCAGCCTTTTGAGATAATTGTGGATATTCTTCTTTGATACTACACCAAACTTGACAAGTGGTAGTTTCTTAAAGGTTGGTTGTAATATGGAATCTGAAACTATATCAATAAATGTTTCATACTCTGTACATTCATGACAGACTGAGTGAAAGAGTCAGATTACATCTTAGTATTACTAAGAAAATAGTTTTGCTCTCATTGAAGACTATATTTTGAGAATTGCTGCTATAGCCCAAAGATAACAATGATCTTACATGCACCTGGCAGGGGTGAGACACCCTTCTTAAACCTTGGATTGAGGGAGACTGATAGAAAATTGAGCTAGGTAAACATCAACAAACAAGCCATCCATTTTGAAGGGATGATATAGGAAAGA
Source organism: Balaenoptera musculus (assembly GCF_009873245.2). Taxonomy (NCBI): domain Eukaryota; kingdom Metazoa; phylum Chordata; class Mammalia; order Artiodactyla; family Balaenopteridae; genus Balaenoptera; species Balaenoptera musculus. The sequence continues at coordinate 62,052,119 of NC_045793.1, read as the reverse complement.
TATAAGAAGTAGGAAGAGTAACTAGACAGACAGATTCAGTTTATAATCCTCCCCCCAAAACAAAGTCTTTTTGAACAGAAAACACTTCGAGAATAGAGCTTACCCATAGTATTGCTGAGGGAGCATGCAGAAGGGACTTAGGAAAGAACCTAAAGTAAGGCACCAAAAAGTCCTACCCTGAACTCACACTTCCCTGCCCTGTACTTCACCTCTGCCATTCTCAAGGTCTTTGTTTCACATCCCAAAAAACTACACCAAACTGTTGTGTAAAATGAAACTCAAGCTCAGGATTTATAATCAGACTTCGTTGCTTATCAAAACTGCACCACAGAAAAGAAGGAGGGAGTACACAGGAGGCAAAGGCTGAAGATCACCCTAATGAATGGTTAATTCTTGATAGAAAATTATAGTTGCCGAAAAATCTTGAGCTGGATTTTAATGAAAGCTATCTTTAGGTCACATTCTGCCATGTGTACAAGAAGGCATAAAATAGTGTATTCAGTCTCTTCTATTAGCTTGATAAAGTTCAAGTTCTCTGTCCCTTTAGGTGCTCTGACAACCACCTTGCATGAAAGATCCACTCAAGACAAAAGCAGCAATATTTCAGAGGTAGGATATGGTGGCCCTTGGAGAAGACATCAATCAACCAGAAACTGAAACCAATGTCTGGTCACAAGCCTGTTTAGAAATCAACCTCAGGTGCCATCCCTAAGGATACAGTCAAGAGGACTCACTCTTGTGAGTGTGTTTTATTGTTCCGTCCCCAATGAGTTCCTCATCTTCCAGTCCAGTGATACACTTGTAGTTTTAGTCTTCCTTACTCCTGAAATTGATGCTATTGGCCTATCCCATGACTATTGAAACAATTTCCTCCATTGCCTCTAGTTCACCGCTCTCCATGGATCTTCTCTGGCCTCTTGCTGATATTTTCATAGTGTATTTGCTTGATCATTCTCTCCTTACACCTAAAATGTTGGCATTCCCAAGGCCTGACCTTTAATTCCCACCTCTTTTGTCCTTTCAGGATGATTAATTCCATTCTCCAAATGTACCATTTTTTGAGCAATTATGTGTTGGGAACTGTTTTTATTTCTTTATATTTTTTATCTCATTTAATTCTTACAACAACACTGAAAGGCTCTTAATAGTATTCCTGTTTTGATCACAAAAGTTGCATTCCTTGTTCAAATCATATCTTGAAAGATCTGAGATTTGGTCCTAGATATGACTGCAAACTATTGTTTTAAACTTACCATATGCTACCCAATATATTGCCAACCTCAATTTCTGTCTTGAACCTGAGACCAGGGCTTCACACCTTTGGGGCACTTCAGAGACATCAGTAAAAATTGTTTTAAATAGAGGTGCCCTTTGTTCCTGTTCATTGCTACTGAATAAAAATCTTGGTAGATGATTTTGATGCGTGCTGTTGATACACTGATGAACTTGATCCTTATGTTCAACTTTCTATTGAATCATCACCTAGATGCCTCCAGAAACTTTGACTTTAACAAGAACAAAACTGAACCTAATTCTCTCAAATCTCCTCTTCTTGTCTTTCACATATTGTTAATATTATCACCACGTACACAAATACAAACAGTTGGGAGTCATCCTAGAATCCTTCCGCTCCTTCATTCTCCCTATACTTTTGGCTCCAAGTCCTATAGTACTTAGCCCAGAGGTATCTGGACATCCCTACTGCTACTTCCATCATCTGTCACCTCCTAACTAGTCTCCTTGCTTTTAGTCTCTCCATACTACAATTCCATCCTACGTCTTACAGCCATCTTAATTTTTCTAAGAAGTGTATTTTAAGGACCATATTAATCGTTCTTTTATTGTTTTACACAAAGGGAATTGAATTTTAATATTTAGTCAAAATAACACGAGGCAAAACCATGGCATTTTAATGGTGTATTGGGTATTCTCAAATTTTATCCTCTGCTATTTGACCTTTGAACTGTATTTAGGATGTGAACAGATGCTGGTGGTACCTTTAGGAATTTATGAGAGAAGACTGAGGACTAGAGGGTTAAACATGAGGCTTTCTGTTTTTCCCATTCTGACTTGTAATGCTTGAAAAGAGAATCCCTATAAGTAATGGATTGAAATGAAGAGAAACAAGGAATCAGTCATCTAGGGTAAGTGTCAACCTATATAAAATTTAAATAGTGGGCTCTGCCTTGAAGGCATAAACATTTGGATATGCATATGAATTAACTGGTAACCCAGTTGTGTTTTTCAACTTGTGGGGCATAGATCCTGGAGAGTTTGGGAATTATATAGCAATGAATTGGTTAATGTGGATGCTGCTATCTCATTGTCTATAGATTGAAAATAACGTAATTGATAACATCTTTAAAAATGTTTTTCAAGTGAATGTAATGATTAATGAAATATAAACTTCAAGTGTGACTAAAGTCATAGTAAGTTCTTTCATTATAAATTTTGCCGTCAATGGATATCCAATTACAGCTACTCACATGAATGGTTTAATTTTTAAATTAGGAAGGTCTCCACGTACTTGAAAGGGTTAACAAGCATTGATTTAGTTGATATACATTTTTAAAATTTACAGTTTTTAAAAGATTTCAAGTGGAATGCTAAAATGAAGATGGATGTAGTATTCTGGAATTTCTGGAAAGATCTAGGCTTATGATATAAATTTGGGAACCAGCATGTAAATATTTTTAAAGTCATGATACTAGATTAGATTACTGAGTGAATAATGAGTGTAGATTAAAAATAATAACAATAAGGCAGCCCAAGCACTGAGCTGTAAGACTCTCCAGTATTAAGAAATCAAGATGATGATAAGGAACCAGCAAAGGAGACAGAGTGGCTAGTGAAAAAAGAGGAAAATCAAGAGAATATGCATCCTGAAAGCTAAGCGCTTAAAGAGCAGAAAATGATAAACTATCACATGTTGCTAATAGATCAACTAAGGTGAAGACTGAGAAATGACCATTGGATTTTACAATGTGAGGGTTACTGGTGACTCTGACAATAGTAATTTTGGTGGAATGTGGGAGAGAAGTCCTTTTGGAGTGAATGTAGAAGAAAATTGGAGATGGGGAATTTCAACCATTGGAAGAGTTTTGCTGCAAAGGTTAAAAAGAGAGATGGAGCAGTGGACAGAGGAAGAAGTAGAGTTATAGAGTCAAGATTTGTTGTTGTTTTTAAGATGGGAGAAATGATAGCATGATCACACACTGAGGGGAAAGTTCCTGGAGAGAACCATTTCAGTTGTGTTAATTCTACTAATTGGCCCCTTCTTGTTTTTAAGCCGGAGTATATTCTTCTTTAATTATATATCTATTTTTAGTAATTAAGCTGACTTCTAGGAAAGCTGGTTGCTGTCTCAGGGTACTGCCTCTACCCTTTCTTTCTTCCAAGTACTGTTTGTTCAGGTCAACAGTGACATCCTTGCTATGAGATCTAATGGTTAATTTTCTGCTCCATAACTGCTTAATACGATGATTCTGATCCATCCTCCTACTTGTTGCAACTCTTCCATCGGCTTCCAGGCCACCGCTCGCTCTCTCCTGATCCTCCTTTCTCCTTCCTCTACACCTTCTCAGTCTGTTTTGCCTGCTCCTGCTCTGCCTTCCCATCCAGAGTTGGCATCTTCAAGACCTTGCCTTTGATTATTCTCTCTCGTGTATTCCCACAGTTATCACTTCCAATCCTTTGGTTTCAATTTTTACCTCTATTCATTGTTCAGTAACCTATATAATAATAATGGCATCTAACATTTACTGAGAATTTACTATTATGTGCCAGGCAGTTTGCTAACCTCCTTATCTGCCTTGTGTCATTCCATCCACACCAAAAACTCCTCTGAGTATTACCAGCCTCATTTTCAAATGGGGAAGCTTATGCTCAGTAAGGCTCTGAATCTTGCCCAGTCCCATGAAGTTAGCAAATGGCAGAGCCTTGATTGAACTCATTGTCTATCTGATTCTAAAGCTGTTGTAACTACTATGTTTTATTTTCGTCTAAAACTCTAACTTAGATCTCCCTAGTTTTAAACTGGTACATCCATCCAACTGCCTAATGAGTGTAGCTCAGGCATTTCTATCTTAATAGATACTAAAGTAAACACAATGTTGCCCCTCATTCCAACCCCTTCCCTACCCTACAGATGTCCCTATTCTAATATCTCCTCCTCTGATATTTCCTGTTATTTCCTATCATGGTTTCTCCTTCAGTCTATTCCCCAAGTTTAGACTGTTATGGATTTTCCCTCTCCCTCACCCTCATACCCACTGTCTCCACATCTATCTGTCTCTGCATCCCAGCGCTGCTGACATCCTCCTCTGCTTTCTAATTGACCTCCTGCTGCCAGGCATCCCATTGCAGTTGGCTCTCCCCAGGGCTGTCAAGGTTAGCTATTGAAAAAGTTGATCTGATTTCACTTCACTTAGAAACCTCTCGTGGCCCTTGTTACCTCCATTGTCCTTTCCATTCTATTTACAATATCACTCTATAATTGTCCTTGCCCATCTTGCGTATCAGAGGCATCATGAACGCACGTGAAGAATTATATTTCAGGATATATGTGGATGCTCTTATGCTGAAGAAAACTAAATGAATTCCAAAGTCTTTACTGAGTTTTAAGTGGCTTCTCACTTATTCTTCTCGATCAATGGGAGACTGATGTACAACTATTGTCATGTGAGACTGCTCAATTATTTATTTATTTATTTATTTATTTATTTATTTATTTATTTATTTATTTATGGCTGTGTTGGGTCTTCGTTTCTGTGCGAGTGCTTTCTCTGGTTGCGGCAAGTGGGGGCCACTCTTCATCGCCGTGCGCGGGCCTCTCACTATCGTGGCCTCTCTTGTCGCGGAGCACAGGCTCCAGACGCGCAGGCTCAGCAATTGTGGCTCACGGGCCTAGTCGCTCCACGGCATGCGGGATCTTCCCAGACCAGGGCTCAAACCTGTGTCCCCTGCATTGGCAGGCAGATTCTCAACCACTGTGCCACCAGGGAAGCCCAAGACTGCTCAATTTTTTGACATTAAAAAAGACATTCTTATTTATAACTATTACAAACCAAGTAATAGTTTTCACGTGAAACTCTTGTTTTAACTAGTATTCTCAGATAGAGCTGTTCTCTGGTTGTGGACCCTGCAGACAGGGCATATTAATTTTACATAATAAACTTTGGTAAAGTATCAGTGACAGAGTGGGGATGGGTAAGTGGGAATGGGGGAAGATGAGGATACTAACACCAGGGTCTTTTCAAAACAGGAACAGGATGAACTCTACATTCTTAATAGCTCAGTTAAAATAATTTTAAAAGTGCCTCTGGTCCTTTGTTAACTTCCAATAAAAAATGCAAGTGAAGACTAGAAACAAGATTATACTTAGAAATATGCTATATTTTAATATAGCACAATCTGGATCTCAGTTGTGCCCTGGAATAAAAAGGACAATCCTCTTAGATAGATCAGTCTCCCAGATAAGAGGCCATGTGGGTGGTGGAGATGGGACTCTGGATTCAGATCCATCTGGGCTCAGATCCTGGATATACTCCTGGATGACTGTGGGATCCTAAGTCCTGTCCTGTCTCTGATTCTCAATTACCTTTAAATGAGGGGAAATCTTATTTGCAATGTAAATATAAGGGTTTCTTAGATGAGAAATTAACACATTGATCTGTATTCCTACATTGGAATGCTGTAAATAGCTCACATCTATTTAGTTTCAACGGTTAGAATTGTAAGTCTAGAAGAAACACCAAAGTTTGTTTATTTCAGCCCCATTATTTTACAGATGTGGAAACCCAAGAAGATCAAGAGACATATCATAAACTATTTGTGTATCTGGGACTAGACTTCAGTATTCTAGTTTCCTAACCTAGCATCGTTAACATGCTTTGATGGGACGATTACGAGTTCACAGCTGGGTAGGAGACTCATACCTCAACTCAGTTACCAATATTAAAAGGCTGGAACATCAGCTATAAGTGAAGTGGGAGCCACAGGAAGGAAAGATTCATTTTCCTGAGGACCACAAAGAAAGCTTCATCAAATCTGTTATAGCGACTGGAGAACATTCTACTCTTCTCACTTATTCCACTCCAACTCACCATTTAGTAATTCAACAAGTATTTATTTTAAGGTGTTATTAACATCAATGAAGCTTTTTATTATAATGTACTTTTTCTTAGTTGATGAATACCCAAGAATAGCTACCATCATGTGATTGTCTAACAACTATATATTTTTTAAATTCTAGAAAATGGATCCACCTACAAAAAAAAGAATTGAGAAAAACCAGCTTAGTTGATATTTAAAAGAAATTTAAAGACTTGATTTTAATTAATGCTCTCAGGGCTTAACAAATATAATCTTGTGTTGCCAATTACATTTTTTGGATGGGGAACTAGCCTACAGGTTTTACTTGACAGAGGAGGATTTTATTCTGATTGTTCAGGGACTAAGGTCAAAGAGTTTTAAATGCTCCCAGGTGGCTTTTAGAGTGAGGTTGCAGGACGGGTGAGGTAAGATGTGGGAAAATAAGCCAACATAATTTAGTTTTCATTTGTGTTGGATAATTAGGAGAGGATAGGAATTGTTTTCCACTCTAGTTTAATCCACCACGAACTCAGTTATATCTTAGACCAATGTGTTGGGTCAGGTTCAGATAAGCAGATGGCACACTCCAATTAGGGCTAATGAGAGAAGCGTGGGCAGGGTTTAGGAAAGCCTCAGCACCTTAGGGCTAGGCCTGAAGGGGGTGAGGAGGAAGCAGTTCCTGGAATCTGCAGAGAAGGAAGAACAAAGAGGGTCAGCTGACAGGAGAGGAGCTTTGTAGTAGGTGAGCCAGGAAAGGAAATGCCCTGAGACTTCTCCCTCCCACCCTCTGCGGCTCCTTGAAGTGTCTCCCTTTGACCACTCCCAGCGAAAGAGGAGGGCTGGGAAGCCAGGGCGCAAACCTGAAAGTGGCTCTGAAGGGACAAGGGAAGGATACCCAGTACCACCAACCACACCAGATAGGGTATCAAGTATCTATCTCCCACTACCTAGACAGGGTGGGAAGGGAAATGGGATTTATACTATTATGATTCAATTCTTTATGATTTCATTCAAACAGTGTGTATTTGGCTAAATCCCTCAATTTCTGAGTCTTAGTTTTACATTTGTAAAATGTGGGTAGAAAACCTACTTTCCCAGCTTGTCCTCAGGTTTGAGAGAGTATATAGAATAGGACATAGCAAAGTCTATTTGATGCTGAAAACTTTAGGGCAATAAAGAACCTTAGAACTTAGTCCTCTATCATCTTTGCTCTCGTCTGGCAACTACTCAAGTGTCCACTGCATGCTCTGTGCTTAGGGAATTTGTATTCTTGGCAATTACTGAACTGGTTGTGAATATATTACATGGGGATATGAAACCTGTATCTTCTACAAGCATTAACTGTAGTCTGATCTCAGTATGTCTTGCACATGTAATTTTACTATTTCTCAATTTATTTTGGTGCTGATGTGACTAATAAAATACAAATTTATTTTAGAGTGTTATGAAGTCATGGGGCCTTGTTTATTTTTATCTTGGTATATTTTCTCTATCAAAGGGACACTAAAAGCACACTGTCTTCTTGTGGGGGCAGGTCAAGAAAACCTTTTTTAAAAAAATTCTAAAAGGAATCTTCGTAAAAATGTTTAGGGGTCACTGATATATTTTGGTTTTAGGTATCAACGTGACTTAGATTTTATAAAGAAACATTAGGCCTTAAACATCTTTTAATTGAGGACATGGCTTACCCAGTTCTGCATAATAAATTTGAGGGCAGTACTGGTACCAGTTCATCAGTGCCTTTAAAATGGAGAGTCTCCTCTTTTCAAGCTCTCAGTGCAGACAATAAGTAGGAAAAAAGTCTAATTTCAGGGTAATTCGCCAATATATGAATGGGGATGAAATCTGGAAAAGAAAATATATTTTTTCCTGAATGGAGATCATTCATGTTTTGTAAAAATAAGAGGCTATATCAACCCTTTTCTCTTCTGTCAGTGTCTCCAGTACAACACGGATCTTCTTGTCATTCTATTCCACAGGCAGAATGTGATGAAAAGAAAATGGCCTGTGGATCTAGACAAACCTGGTTTCACATCTGGATCCACACGTATTAGGTGTGTAAATATGGATAATATATTTCTAACTGGGTCTCATGTAAAAATATCCAGATTGCAATGCTATTTTGAGTTTTGATGAGATAGTTGATATTGTGGGGATGAAAAAAAAATAATTTCCCTCCTTGGGTGCTATGGCTCTACAGAACTCTCATCACTTTAGTACTTAAAATTTCAGGACTCGGGGGGGCGGGGGGGCTTCCCTGGTGGCGCAGTGGTTGAGAATCCGCCTGCCAATGCAGGGGACGCGGGTTTGAGCCCTGGTCCGGGAAGATCCCACATGCCGTGGAGCAACTAAGCCCGTGCGCCACAGCTACTGAGCCTGTGCCCTAGAGCCCGCGAGCCACAACTATTGAGCCCATGTGCTGCAACTACTGAAGCCCGCACGCCTAGAGCCCGTGCTCTGCAACAAGAGAAGCCACTGCAATGAGAAGCCCGCGCACCACAACGAAGAGTAGCCCCCCGATCGCCACAACTAGAGAAAGCCCACGTGCAGCAACGAAGACCCAACGCAGCCAAAAATAAATAAATAAAATAATAAATAAATTAAAAAAGTTTTTTCAGGACTGGAAGGACCCCCAGTAGTCTCTAACGTGCTTATTTTATTTATTTATTTATTTTAAATTTATTTATTTATTTATTTTTGGCTGTGTTGGGTCTTCGCTGCTGCGTGCGGGCTTTCTCTAATTGCGGCGAGCAGGGGCTACTCTTTTGTTGCACTGAGTGGGCTTCTCATTGTGGTGGCTTCTCGTTGCAGAACACGGGCTCTAGGCGCGCAGGCTTCAGTAGTTGTGGCCCACGGGCTTAGTTGCTCCGCAGCATGTGGGGGTCTTCCCGGACCAGGGCTCGAACCCGCGTCCCCTGCATTGGCAGGCGGATTCTTAACCACTGCGCCACCAGGGAAGTCCCTAACTTGCTTATTTTAAAGATGTAAATGTAAAGAGGTTATAGGACATATCTCATGGTCATATGAGTAGTCATAAAATTCAGACTGGAATGGAACTCAGTCCTTTCCTGAAAGTGAAATTTGTCAACGACCAAATGTAATGAGTAATCGAATTGAACTGAATACATGAATCCACTGAGCCGATCCTGAGACCCAAAAGGTGAAGAGGTCGACACAACCAACAAGGTGACTGTCTGGTTGAGCGCCAATACAACCACATCAGAAGTCTGATGATGATCCATCACAAAGTACAATCACACTGTGCTGTAAGTCCAGAGGAAGGAGACATTTAACTCCGTCTGAGGTAGAAGAACATAGTGAAATCTAATCTGCATTTAATAAAAAGTGGACTAGAGGGGTGGGATAGGGAGGGTGGGAGGGAGGCGCAAGAGGGAGGAGAAATGGGGATATATGTATATGTATAGCTGATTCACTTTGTTATACAGCAGAAACTAACACACCATTGTAAAGCAATTATACTCCAATAAAGATGTTAAAAAAATAAAGATGTAGGAGTTTCATGCCCAAAAAAATAAATAAAAAATAAAATAAAAGGTGGAGACCCATCCAGCTATTCCCATCTGCCTCACTATTTATTAATTTAGCAAATATATGCGTATCCACAGCTAAGATGCTCTCTTAGTAGTAAGGAGGATAAAGCACTTCTAGAGACTTAACAATTAAAGACATGAGGGAGATCTGCAGGGGGGATATGGCAATCAGTTGCTGATGGTTTCCCTAAGAACAAAACAAGTGCGGAAGATTAATGAATTGTCAGAACAGCAGGTAAGGTAATCCTAGGTGTCAATGGGGCACCTGGCCAGACCTCTGAGGCTCTCCCTCAGCAGGTGCACTAACACTTTAAGAAGCAAGAAACAGAGCAGTTCCTCCGCCTCCCTCGCTCCGCATCCAGTCCTGGCCGGGTTAGCGCCTTCACGCCCTGCGGGCCACGCCTCTGCGCGCTGGTTGGTCCTCCCAGACGTGATGAAACTTCCCGCACGCATTACAGGAGCCAGACGGTTATAAAGTGAGGTGAGGGGCGGTCCTCAGCCCGCAAGTCACAGCCTGCTCACCTGACGCTCGCCCGGCCTCTCACCCCGCTGGATCCCAGGTAGGCCGGGCAGCCGGGGGTCGCGGCGCCCTCCCAGCGTGCCGCGGGGCTGCCCCGGGAGAGGGAGGAGGATGCGCGGCAGCCTGGCCCGCCCGACGGGAGGGCAGACGCGGATCCCGGCGTCTGCTGCAGCTGCGGCTGCTGCCGAGCAAAGACCGCTGTGGCCCCGGAGGGGGGACCGCGTGACCCGCAGAACCAAGGCCCTGCCGCTCTGGAGAGAAGGCGGCGGCGGTTTAAGTTGGCCATTTTAAATTTCATTATTTTGTATTATATTGTGTCGAAGGCTGCGGAATTTTTCGCATTTCAGGGGACCCGCTCGGATGGGCTGGAGGGTGCATGTGGCCCGAGTGCAGTCGCGAGTCATGGGGCGACGCGGTCGCTAGGTCCTGGTCCGGGAGGGAGGGTCTGCAGGGCTGTCTGTTAAGGGCTCGGAGGATACCCCCTCACCTCCGGCAACCTCCACCCCTTCACCTAGTTACCCCTCCCCCCACCTGTGTAGACTGCAAGACTCAACAACTGACTTGCTGAGCAAATCCTGCCCAGAAAAGATCTGGGCACGACAGGCGGCGTGGTATGGGAAAAGGCAAAAGAAACGGGCATGCCTTTTCTCAATGGATATCTGTTTTATAGGACCAGTTTCAGATTAATGTTATTATTTTGAATGAAGGGACAGTGTTTTTCCTCAGCCTGTGGCCTACATTATCTCTTTACCATCTATTGCCCGGGGTGCTTGATAAATAATTTAAAAGCACTAGTAACTCAACTTTTTCATTGATTGATCTCATTATTATAAGATTAATTAAAAGTAATTTATGGCTTAGTAATATTCCACTGTATCTATGTGCCACATCTTTATCCATTCATCTGTCGATGGACATTTAGGTTGGTTCCACGTCCTGGCTATGGTAAATAGTAGAGGTAGACATAAAAAATGGACTTGAGGACATGGAGGGTTGGGCAAAGATGGGGCGAAGTGAGAGTAGCATCGACATATACACTACGGAATGTAAAATAGTTGGCTGGTGGGAAGCAGCAGCATAGCATAGGGAAATCAGCCCGGTGCTTTGCGATGGCCTAGAGGGGTGGGATTGGGAGGATGGGAGGGAGACTCAAGAGGGAGGGGATATGGGGACGGGTGTGTGCACATGGCTGATTCGCTTTGTTGTGCAACAGAAACTAACACAGTATTGTGAAGCAATTATACTCCAGTAAAGATCTATTAAAAACAAAAAAAGTAATTTAGGTCTTGAACCTGTGCAGGAGTTAGTTGCTGAAATCTTAAACTTCACCATATCACTTTGCTTTTAAGCATTGGTTTAAGAAAGTAAGTGTTCTGAAACAACACTGTCCAATTCAGTAACCACTAGCCACATGTGACTATTGAGAACGTGACGTGCTGGCTAATCCGAATTGAAATGTGCTTAAAGTGTTGATGATTTAATAGAGGAAAGCAATGTAAAATATCTTGTTAATATTTTTGTACTGATTACGTGTTGACATAATACTATTTTCAGGACATTGTGTTAAAATCTATTTGAAATTTCACTTTTTTCTCTTTACTTTTAAAAAAAATTTTTTATTATGCTTTTGTCTTTTTACTTTTTTAATGGTGCTACTAGTATATTTAACATTACACATGTGGCTCACATTTCAATTGGACAGCACTTGCTCTAGACGTTTATGAGGAAATATGGAAGATTACTGGGAACAGGTAACAGCAGTAGGAAAAAGCGTTGCCAAGTAGGATGTTTGCAAGTAAGACTGTTTCCAATAAAAATAATAGGTGATAGTTTTAATTTGCTTTTCCTGCTGGAGAAATAAGTGTGCTTTGCAATCGTTTGTCGCCCCTGTTTCCCCTCCAATTTAGTGCTTACTGTGTTTCTGTAGCATGCTTAATGGGATTCACTAAGCAGCATTAGGAAGACTTAGGTATATGACTGACTAATCACCGCACATGATTTCAGAGCACTTTCCCAGCCCATTTTTCATTGGTACAGAGTCAAAGGTAGATGGCTTATCAATAGTCATCTCACTTAAACCTCAGTGAATTTTCCCAGTAAATCTCGACGTAAATCCAAGCATACCTAGCTTTGCAGGTACTGCTTTTTTTTTTTTTTTTTTTTTAAACAAATTGAAGGTTTGTGACAACTCTGCATAGGTGTCATTTTTCCAACAGCATTTGCTCACTTCCTGTCTGTCACATTTTTGTAACTTGAAACTTTAGCGATCTGTGATCAGTGATCTTTGATGTTTCCACTGCAAAAAGATTACTACTTGCTGAAGACTCAGATGATGGTTAGCATTTTTTAGCAATAAAGTATTTTTTAATTAAAGTATGTACATTGCTAGACATCATGCTATTGCACACCTAATAGACTACAGTATAGTGTAAGCATAACTTTTATATGCACTGGGAAACCAAAAAATTCATGTGACTTGCTTTATTGCGGTGGTCTGGAACCAAACTGACAGTATCTCAGAGATGTTCCTGTGTCTGATTATGGGCTCTTTGGCCAAATGCATGGGAGGGGCTGCATAGGACATGTGATACTTCATTTCCAAGTTGTTTTAGTTAATACCATTTTGCATTAATTTGATCTGGTCTCATAAAAGCTCCAAATAAGGCTTTGGTTCATTTAAATACAAATGAAATGTCTTCAGAGGATTGTTCCAAGTGATTGATGTAACTTGAATATTTATTTTTTTTCTTGATGCCTTTTATCTAGGCATTTGCTGCAAATTTGCATTTAAAAAAATACCAAAATAGTTTGCAAGTTATAGATATTTAGGTAAAGTAACTGTTTTGAGCTAACAGCATTCAACTAAAACTGCTCTTTATTTCACAGTTGAGAATTGAATTTGAATTGCAAAGTAATTAACATTTGTAGGAAGTACTTATTTGCTTCTTGGCCTACAGGGAAGAGCCAAATTGTTTTTCTGAGATGCTGCTGTGTATGTCCCACCTACTTTGCTTTCTTACTCACCAAGGTAGCTTTGAGACAAAAATGTTTAACATTTTTGTCTTTCAGGATATTTTGATGGTGAACGTTTTGTATCCCTGTCAACTTAAATTTTTTTGTTGTTATTAAACTAGGATATCAGATAATATTGTTTTCTCTTTTCTTTTTAGAATTTCTTTGATCGTGTTTGAGTAAGTCACTTGGAGGTAAGCTAGAAGTAGTGAAATGTTTATAATAGCTGTGTATCTTAATGTTACGCTTAGGCAGTATGTATGATCATCTTTTCTACCCACTATACATCTATTAGTACAGGCAAAAAGAGGCATTTAATTGTCAAGGAGACACAAGAGGCGACTGTAGTAATCTGGAGCATCTCTTGGATTTTTCAGGGCTTTTGGGATTCTGGGATGGAGAGAGTGGGGATGGGATCTCTGGCAAGGATGGAGTCAGCCTGCATGTGTATCTGTATCTTGGGTGTAAGCCTAGGATACAAAACAGAGTGTGGCCTGAACACTGCTAGCTCTAGCTGACCAAATCCTAATGTGAGAGGGATGCAGGCTTTGACTGGAGGCTAAGCTGCTATAGCTGGCTGGATGTAAAGGTCATCCATCTTTCCTGAATACTTGTAAGTAAATTAAATCATTCTCTGTCCCTGTGTGCCTGCCAACCTACTGGAAAATTGCTGTAGATAAGATAATTTATATTTCAGTCTTTGAAGTGGCTTATGCAAGTTTTGGGAATCAAGATTGAATACAGACTTGGATTAGATATTGAATATTTAATTTGTCTGTTTTTCTCTCCATAGAGAGCCCGTAGCTCCATTGCACCATGTGTGGCATTTGGGCCCTCTTTGGCAGTGACGACTGCCTTTCTGTTCAGTGTCTGAGTGCTATGAAGATTGCACACAGAGGTCCAGATGCATTTCGTTTTGAGAATGTCAATGGATATACCAACTGCTGCTTTGGATTTCACCGGTTGGCAGTGGTTGACCAGCTGTTTGGAATGCAGCCAATTCGAGTGAAGAAATATCCTTACTTGTGGCTGTGTTACAACGGTGAAATCTACAACCACAAGAAGGTAAACAGAATAAAACCAGAAGCTATCTGGATGTGATTAAGCCTCAGAGCTAGTTGGTTATAATAATTTTATTTTGTATAATGCTTTTTTGCTTTTTGCTTTCAAACACTTTCCATGTTCATTCTCATTTGCTCCAATTATATATAGAGAGACAGGGCACCGATGCACAAAGAGGTGAAATGACTTGGTCACCAAAAAAAAAAAAAAAAAAAGATAAAAAGAGGATTACATTTCAGGTTTTTAACTCTTAGAATCTTTTTTTTTCCTATTATGAATTTGAATGTTAATTAGAGGCTGTGTTAGGCACTGGGGATACAGTAGTAAATATGAGAGGTAGGTCTGCATGCTAGAGGAGTTTATTCCATTAGGGAGCAGACAAAAAAAAATCATTGTACATATACTAGACATTCTGAAAAAATGAATATGGAGCTCATGGATATGGGAGATCCAGTTTCAGTATAGGTGGTCAGAGAAAGCCTCTTGAGGAATTGACACTTGAACTCAGACTTGAATGGACAAGGATTAGCTTGCAGGGCTGGGAAGAGCATTTTCGTGCAGAGGGAATAGAACCCTGGGATTGTCATAAGTGAACAAGGGCCAGGAGGGATTGGGGAGGACCAGAGCAAGGGGGACTTGGTAAGGAGTTAGAATATAATTCTAAGAGCAATGAGATTTGAAGATTTTAAGGCAGGGATAGAATTTAATAGTTTGTGGGTGATCACATTTGTAGCTTATATTTAATGCTGCCCTTAAGATGTTGTTGTTGCATAATTAGTCAGGCAAAGGATAGACAGGGAGCCAGATGCAGTGGAGTGCAAGACGTAAGACTTCCGGCAGCACTAAAATTGGAACAGCTTTTTAATCTGGTGAAAGCATACTCTTAGGATGAGAGTAGTGAAGGTTTGGAAATTCTAACCCGAGGAAGCCACATTTACTAAGAGCCTTGCAATCTGGAACTGTTTGGCTAGTGTTTCATAAGAAATTTTTTTAATCTAAAATTTGCAAGTTATTTTTCTGTCACTCTCCTCCCCAACTTTTAATTTTGAAAATTTCAAATTTACAAAAAAGCACAGAACATTGAGCATCTGGATGGAATAACTGTTAATGTTTTCCCTTTTTTGCTTTCTCTCTCTCTCTGTATACACACACATTCAATTTTGGGCTTAATCATTTTAGAGTATACTGCAGATATTATAACACTTTACTCCTAAATATGTAAGCATTTGTCTGCTAAGAATAAGGGCATTCTTCTACCTAACACCAATACTATTATTATACCTAAGAATCCATAATACCCTCTAATATCCAGTTCATGTTAAAATTTCCCAAGTGTTCCAAGAATATATTTATAGCTGTTTTTTGGTTTTGAGCCAGATTTCATTCAAGGGTCATACATTTGGTTGTGATTTTTCTCGGTACTTTTTGAGACTTCTTGATATATGCCTATCATTCATGAGTAGGGATTTATATTCTAGTCACCCTCTGGCCATTTTTATCTCTGAATAATAGCTTTAGTCTTTGTTGTCCGCTTATAGGAACACTCAAGAATAGGCTTTTCATTTGAAGAGTCGTTATAGTTATTCAGCATATTCCTTTCATATATTTAATAAGGGCCTACTGTACATCAGACATCATTTTTATAGGTGCTTGGAGGTGAAGTGGAACAGGAAAGGTAAGGGAGTTTCAAGCTAGTGGGAACAGAGGAGGGGGCAGTTAAAACTTCCTTATTAAGCCAAGTTGGTACCATATATGTGAGAATGCTAAGTTTGTATTATGGCAGTAGTAGCCTGACTTTCACCTTAAATTAGGTAGGAAATGCCATGTTTTACTTGAACAACATAGCTGCTTTTGTGTATTTTGTTAAATAGTTAAATAATTTGAAAATATTTCTTTTCTAAATTAGCCAAATATGTTGTATTTTCAGAAGCAGAGAAGTTCCATTGCTTCTACCAATCATTCAGGTTATCTAGTGTGAGCAGCTAAAATCTGTCTGAAGAGTAGAATTGACATTTCAGGCTTATGTGAAGAATTCTGCAACATAAGCTTCAAAGGTCCCCCTTTTTTGGTGAAAATAGAATTTACTACTAAAATCCAGCCAGCAGGTGGGAGTGGAGGGAGACTGGTCAAGGAGAGGAGGAATACGAGTGAAGGTTGGGCAAAGAGGAGGCCCCCTCCCTGCAGTCAAATGGCAGTGTGATTTCTGCGTGATGGCAGAATATGGGGGCTTTAAGCTAAGTGTGGCTTCAGGCGGGTGGGAAGTATACACGTGAATCATTAACTAGTAAGTTACCTGTAAGCTTTAGGCCAAAGAGCCATGATGGTGATATGGTGGTGGAGTATAGATTTGGAAGCTGTTGCTTGCTGAAATCATCGAATGCTTTAGGCTCATTTATCCTGCAGGTACTTAAGCCAGAAGGGTCAGCAGAAGACCCCTTCCAAACCCTACCTCCTAGTGACAGAGATCATCACTGACAGTCTCTCAGAGCAAGGAGAGGTGACCAGGAGGTGGCTTTGTAGTTATTGGAAGTGGCCAAAGCCCATTTTTGGACAGTTCCGTGCTTATAGACAAAAGGTTCACAAATTTATAGAGTGAGCATGGTTGTGAAGCATGCTTTACGGGTCATACACATATAAACATAGAGACTTACTATTTGAAATTTAAAAACATGTTTTAAATGTTCAAATGTACCCAGCATTTCAACTTGATTTTGTTTATGTGAACCTGCTCTCTATTATCAGCCAAAAATAGGAGCAAGTACAAAGAAAGAGGAACATACCAAGAAGTTTTCACCCTCACAGTTTGCCAGTGGTGAGGGAGAGCCATGGAGTTTGGGCCTAACTAATTGAACCCTCTCTACATAGAGTGGGAATGATGGTCTCTTTGCTGTTCCACGGGGGGATGTGGATGAATTAAGCTCCAGCGTCATTTTGTCCATCACTGAGAAGTAGCTTTAATGCCTCTGCAGTGGTGGAAGGACGGGATGCTATAGTCCTCCCCAGGACCAGCAGCCCTGTGTTGGACCATTTGTCTCCACCATTGTGATGGAATCATTTATTTGTCAGGGAATAGTGCCAAATGTGTTTGTCCTTTCGCTTTCTATTTTCATAGGAAGTCTGTGAGGCTGAACTGGAAGAAGCTCAGCTGATACTATATTCCCAAACCAAAATCTCACAGTTGAAGAAGACACATTTTTAGTGTCCATGACACCTGGCAATCTATTTGCTTAACTTACATATTTATGTAAATACACGTGTATTACATACACAGTATGTACATAATATACATTTCCATCCCTCCACGCAATACAGAGGTACATTGCATCTGTATTCTGGTTATCAGAGTGCAACTAAAATTTTCACGGGCTTAGCTTTATGTTATAAAGAATTTGTATGATTCTGAGTTCAAACAGGCTATATTTTTATAATGCCATAATTCTTTTAAATCACTAACATGCATGAAATTATAAAGCACAAAAATACTGAAGCAACTTTGCAATAAAAAAAAATTAGTGAATGCACAAGGATTCTAACATTTTTGTTTTGCTATTGTTTCCTTAAGCTGCAACACCATTTTGAATTTGAATACCAGACCAAAGTGGATGGTGAGATAATCCTTCATCTTTATGACAAAGGAGGAATTGAGCAAACAGTTTGTATGTTGGATGGGGTATTTGCATTTATTTTACTGGATACTGCCAATAAGAAAGTATTCTTGGGCAGAGATACCTATGGAGTCAGACCTTTGTTTAAAGCCGTGACAGAAGATGGATTTTTGGCCGTGTGTTCAGAAGCTAAAGGTAATGATGGAATTTTACTGTAGATTTTCATTATTGTCCTGATTCTGTGTTTTCTTTTAAATAATATTTATAAATCTAATCCAATGCATATTTACAAATGGGGCAACCCAGATTTTTTACAAGTGACTATGTGAGTCATGGACTTTCTGAGCTTTTCTTTATAAAGCCAAGGAGTTGGACTCTCCTTTTAGCACTTAAATTCTTTAAACCTTAGAAGATAAATCTGTAGTAAAGTCATTCAATTTTTGTTGTGCTGATAGGCTCTGCGTCTGGTTTGATCCCATATGTATTTTCAAGTTTTCCTATGTCACATTGTAATGGTAGGGTTGGCCGGCCCTGCAGTTATTGCACTGTGGTACTGTGCCATGGCTATCACACAGACTCATTTTAATTTAGCATTTTTTAAACAGCTTTATTGGTGTATAATTTACATGCCATACAATTCTTCCATTTAAAGTGTACAATTCGGTGGTTTTTAGTATGTTCATAGACATCTGCAACCAATGCTTCGGTCCATTTTAGAAATTTTTTATCACCTCAACAATAAATCTTGTAGGGAAATCCCTGGCGGTCCAGTGGTTAGGACTCTGCGCTTTCACTGCTGAGGGCCCCGGTTCAATTCCTGGTCAGGGGAACTGAGATCCCACAAGTCTCGCAATGCAGCCAAAAAAATAAAAATAAACCTTGTACTCTTGAGCTGTCACTCCCCATCACTCCATATCCATCAGCCATTAAACTTCCTGTCCCCAACTACCTCCTCTACCCCCTCTCCCCCCAGTCCCAGCCAACCGCCAATCTGCTTTCAGTCTATGTGGATTTCCCTATTCTGGGCATTCCATATGAACGGAGTCATATCATATGTGGTCTTTTGTTACTGGCTTCTATCACTTGGCATAATGTTTCCAAGGTCTGCCTATGTTGTAACATGTATCAGTATTTACTTTTTATGGCCCAAAGATACTCCATTACATGGATATACCACATTCTGTTTATCCACTGTTAATCCCTTTGTCAGTTGATGGACAATTGGCTCTTATGAATAATGCTTCTCTACATATTTGTGTACAAGTTTTTGTGTTTTCATTTCTCTTCGGTGTATACCTAGGAGTGGACTTGCTGGGTCACATGGTTTACTCTGTGTTTACAAATAGCATCAAAAAGAATAAAATACTTGAGAATAAATCTAACACAAGCAGTGCAAAACTGTATGCTGAAAACTATAAAACATTGTTGAAAGAAATGAAAGAAGATCTAAATAAATTGGAAAGCATACAATGATCATGGATCGAAGACTTAACATTGTTAAGTTGGCACAGACTCCCCCAGTGGATCTACAGATTCAGCATGACCTCTGTCAGAATCCCAGATGACTTCTTCTTAAAAATTGACAAGCTGACTCTGAAATTCATAGGGAATGGCAAAGGACTCACAATAGCCAAAACAATCTTGAGAAAGAATAAAGTAGGAGGATTCTCACTTCCTGACTTCAAAACGTACTACAAAATAAGGGTAATCAGGACAGTATGGAACTGGCAGGACAGACATATAGACCAGTGGAATAGAACTAAGAGTCCAGAAGTGAATCCATACATCTGCAGTCAACAGATTTTCATCAAGGGTTCCAAGACCATTCAATGGGCAAAGAATAGTCTTTTCAACAAATGGTGCTGGGACAACTGGACATACACATGCAAAAAAATGAAGTTAAACCTTTACCTCACACCATACATAAAAATTAAAGTGGGTCAAACTCCTAAATGTAAACACTAAAACTATAAATCTCTTAGAAGAAAACATATGGCTAAATCTTCATGACCTTGGATTTTGCAAAGATTTCTTAGATATGACCCCGAAAGCACAAGCAACAAAAAAAAAATTGGATTTCATCAGAATTAAACATTCTTGTACTTCAAATGACACCATGAAGAAAGTGAAAAGACAACCCACAGAATGGAATAAAATACTTGTAAATCATATTTAGCATTTTTTGACAATAAAGTTGAGGAAGGCATTCATCTTTTATCTCCTAACTAGATAGAATGACATCCTAAAATCTGGTCTACCTGCCTGTCTGCCTTTTTGCCTCATTCCTTAAATCCTTTCTCACTTACTGTGATCGTATGGCAAAGAAGTATATACGTTATTTACCTAAAGTGCTGTTAGGGAAGCCCAGCAAAGAGAACACAAGGGAAAAGCAGACTCCATACTTCCACTGTGTCTCCGAAACCTTGATATGGAATTACGGTCTCACGTCCAATTTACCCTCTGAAATTTCTTGACTTGTGATTTTTTTTACATCCTTAACACTGCCCTTTTCTAAACAACATGATCTCATCTAGAATACTGTACTGCAACAGTTTTCCTTTCTCAGTGCTTTTAGAATAGCCTATCAAAAACTCATTTGGTCATGGTGCTCCCTGCTTAAAATCTTGTAACTGCTCCTCATCCCCTACAGGGGCTGTGTGGCTAGCTTGAGGTCTGCTAGCTGGTGATAGATCTGGGGCTTGTCTGCTGTTTGAATTCCACACTACACAGTAGGTTCCTGGGTCAACAAACTCAAATTATAAATCATAATAAGTATTCTGTGTAGATAGGCTGTTACTGTTTATAATAAACCACTGATTTTTCTTTTTTAATCACAGATCATGGTGATGTCAAGTTGGTTACTTCCTGTGAGAACTTATTGAGGAAATTTAAATTATAATGTTTAACTCACACAGTATATAATAGCTACGTAAGGGATAGCTGTCTGACTTCTTAATATCTGAGTTTAAAGTACGTGGATCATTTTGCTTGTTCAAGGACTGGGAACCATAGCTATTTTCTTAGGATACCTCAGTGATTACAAGTGACTACTTGTCATATCATAAAATTATGATAAAATTAAGGATATCATAAAATTATGATATAAAATTAAGTTTCATAAAATTAAGTTTCAAGTCCTCTTTGCTTAATAAATGTATCTTTTCTTATATTTGTTTGCTTTAGTGAAGAAAATAGATTTTTTAAAATCAGAAATTCCAGCTAGGGAGAAGAAATTGAACACTGAAGATTTTCCTATTGCCTTGAATTACTAGAAATCAGCGTAATTTTTCTGTGCATCTCTGTACCACTATTACCTTTCTAGTAAGCAGATGGTAGGGTCTTGAGTGATTATATTTTTCCAGTTTTGCTTATGTAATGGACACATATTTGTATTAAAGAGGGAAAATAAATAGGAATTTAGAGGATATTAACTAATCATGAAAGTTACTGTGAAGTATTATCCTCATTTGAATAAATTTATCTTTTTGAATACGTAGGTCTCATTAACTTGAAGCACTCCATGACTCCTTTTTTAAAAGTGGAGCCTTTTCTCCCAGGACACTATGAAGTTTTGGATTTAAAGCCAAATGGCAAAGTAGCATCGGTGGAAATGGTTAAATATCATCACTGTAGAGATGAGCCTCTGCATGCCCTGTATGACAGCGTGGAGAAACTCTTCCCGGGTAAGAAAGCAGAAGCCCACCCACCTGTTCCCCGCCTCTCCCCAAAAGGAAAACTGTACTCTCACATCACTGGAATGATGTAAGTTCGAAAATCTGTTTCCTTTTTAATTTGGAGGTGACACATTGCAATTTGGCCAACTTCACTTTTGAGCAAATGCCATCGTGATAGAGGTAGATGATTGTGTACCCATTTCAGTAAATAATTCAGCCCGGGCTTTTCTGCAGCTATTTAATTTCCTTTATGTGTTAATAGGTTTTGAGATAGAAACTGTGAAGAACAACCTCCGAATCCTTTTTGACAATGCCATTAAGAAACGTTTGATGACGGACAGAAGGATTGGCTGCCTTTTATCAGGTGAAGTCAGTTTAAAAACCTAATTGTATTTGGTGCATATTTAAGTTAAATGATTTATAGCTATCCTGGAGGTTTTGACTATAAAATACTTACTAGATGATTTAATCTTTCCTCCATTATAGGATGAAAAAGTTTTCTGTAAGTTGCTTTCAATATTCATAATAATGTAGCAACTTAAAGTGATACTATAATTATATTGGCACGAGTGACCTAGTAAACATTCTTTAGAATATTCCATGTCCTCCTACTCTACCATCTTGATTCGA
Organism: Balaenoptera musculus; assembly: GCF_009873245.2. Lineage (NCBI taxonomy): Eukaryota > Metazoa > Chordata > Mammalia > Artiodactyla > Balaenopteridae > Balaenoptera > Balaenoptera musculus. Next base: position 62,029,972 of record NC_045793.1, on the reverse strand, counting down.
GTCCTAGAATGTGTGTAGTGGTTTTTAACCAATTCAAATACTGTTACCATTATCACAGGTTAAATGTTAGATTTTTCTTATTCAAGTTGATTTTCAATTTATAAAACTTAGGGATTTTAAATGGTAAAACTCTAATCTTAGTGCTTAATAGGAATGTAAATCATATCTGTCCCTCTCTTATGTAAGGCCCATAACCAGTACACTTCCTGTCTTGCTCATAGGTGGCTTGGATTCCAGTTTGGTTGCTGCCATCCTGTTGAAGCAGCTAAAAGAGGCCCAGGTACAGTATCCTCTCCAGACATTTGCGATTGGCATGGAAGACAGTCCCGATTTACTAGCTGCTAGAAAGGTAAGACACTGTCTTTGCCTGTTACGTAGTTAAGACAGACTTGTTAGTAACTGATGGTTCTATACTTTGCTGCTGCATTGACTTAGGTAATTGTTTTGAATTAAATATATTAAAATGGAATGAAATGCCTGTTGAATATCAACTATGTTGTACACTGTATTCTGGGTACTTTTATCTATCACGGCCCATGCAGTCCTCACAAAGACCCTATGATAATTCCGCCCTTTTGAGAGTTAGAGCATGGTATAGTGGTTCAGGCTGCAGGCTTTAGAGCCTGACTGCTGGTTTCAAATCCTAGTTCTACCACACAATTCCTCACTTACGCAATGGAAGTAATAGTATCTACTATGGGATAGTTTTGAGGTGAAAATTACATAATACTTAATATAAGTGTGTAGGATAGAACCTAGCGTGTAGTGAGTACTTAAGAGAATGTTAGCTATTCTTTTTACTTTTCATTTTTTTTATTTTATAAAGTACTGTGTTTAGGGCTGTGGGCAGAGGGGACCTTGTACACATTCAGTGTGCGGGAGACCTCGTTCCCGCTTTGGAAAAACTTGCATAGAATGGATGAGAAGGAGCAAGCAAGTGGTCCCAAAGCAAGTTGACCAATGCTAAATGAATCCACAATAGCCAAAGAAAACAGAATGAGGGGAGGGGCCATTTAATTCAGGAATAACATCCTGGATGTAAAATTAGGCATAGCAGGGGGGCCAAAAGGAGGTAAAGTCAGTGTGAGGGGGAGTGGGGGGCATGCTTGTTAGGGTGAAGTCTTGGAGTGGGAAGAGTGGATGGGAGCTCTACCTCTCGGTGGTCAGTGGAGGGCAGACACGGAGAGGCAAGGGAGCCTGACTAGGTGGGGCTCGTAGGCAGTGGCCTAGAGAATCATTTCCCCTTATTGTGGTGGCCTACGGAATCATTTCCGCTTAGTTTGTCTTGTTTGTTTAATGCCCTTGTTAATTCATAATGTGTTGTGAACTACAGTCCTGCTTCATTTTCAAGAGTAGTCCTTTTCTTTAAAACACAAGCCTATGGGTATTTCTTTGTATAATCAGGTGGCAAATCATATTGGGAGCGAACACCATGAAGTCCTCTTTAACTCTGAGGAAGGCATTCAGGTCCTGGATGAAGTCATATTTTCCTTGGAAACTTACGATATTACAACAGTCCGTGCTTCAGTAGGTAAGGTATTTTATGATCCCAAAAAGATTTTTAATACTGAAAAGGTGTAAGGATTAAACAATCCTGTTTCAAGCAGTTGTTTAAAAAACAGTACTCAAGAATGAACACAGGTAAAATTCCTGTGTCAGCAATTGTTGAAGACAAGGCCATTTAAGAATTCCTGAGGGCTTCCCTGGTGGCGCAGTGGTTGAGAGTCTGCCTGCCAGTGCAGGGGACATGGGTTCGAGCCCTGGTCTGGGAGGATCCCACATGCTGTGGAGCAGCTGGGCCTGTGAACCACAATTGCTGAGCCTGCGCGTCTGGAGTCTGTGCTCCGCAGCAGGAGAGGCCGTGATGATGAGAGGCCCGTGCACCGCGATGAAGAGTGGCCCCCGCTTGCCGCAACTAGAGAAAGCCCTCGCACAGAAACGAAGACCCAACGCAGCCATAAATAAATAAATAAATAAATAAAAATTTAAAAAAAAAAACAAAGAATTCCTGAAATCTCTTTTGGAGAGGAACAATAAGTACATAGTTAGACTTCCACATTTATGGTATCACCATTTATATTTCTCCAAAAAGTAGATACATATTTTTTGTACCACCTTTCCCCCAGTTTCTCTGTATAAAATTTTCTTGGGCTGTATAGGGAAATAGGTCTACATTGTAACTAATTTCTGTAAGGAATGCTCATTTTAGATATATTTTGGTAAATATTCCATCATACGACTTATCAATCAATAACTTATTGTGCAGCAAGAAATAACTAGTTTTACCCTGTGGATACACACTGAGATTAGAAGTATACTCCAAATCAGACTGATCTAATTTTGCTGAGCCTCTAATATGCTACTGGCTTAGATATGCCTCTCTTAAGGGATGCAGAATATGACAGGACTCCATTGCACAGTTTAGGGTCTGCATCCTCATGCTCTAAACTTTGCAGTAATAGTACAGAGGTGCTGTCTCTCCCAAGGAAGCAAAAATTAGTTCTTGAAGGGCAAAAAAATCTTAGGCATTACAGTGGTTTCTGGCCTTCTAAAGGGCCACGGTACATCAACAGAAATACGGTATTTCTGGTACTGATATTTCATTGGTGAAGGAGATTAGGGAAAAAGATCTAAAAAGTATCCCTAGGGAGGTGATAATGAAAAAAACAGTTAAGAATAGATACTGGTTTACAGGGATGTGGAGCAAGAACCAACCAGCATCTTTTAACGATGCAATATTCTTAACTGTATTTGAAATATGCTGAATGGAGAGTAAGTATCAGAAAAAAAGCCCCGAAGCTTAAAAAAGCTTAAAAATTAAGCTACCAAGGCCCTAACTTAATTTTTTTATAGTGATACTGGTGTGAAAGTTATCACATTTAAGATATTTGAGTCACCGTTCAGCAAAAATTTTTAGCATTTTTAACATTGTTTAGCAAAATTTTCAGATAGACATTCTTGGTCTGAAAGCAGTAACATTTTAAAACCTATATATAAAATTGTGGAAGGGTTTTGGGGTATTTCATCACAACAATACAACTTTTGGATTAAGTACATAAAAAGATAGGTACATTTAAAGATATTGTAGATATAAGGTCATTCTTTTGCAAACTACTTTATATTAACAGAGAGTCTAGTCTAATAGCAAAGCTTGCAGTCATTTCCAGAAATCAAATAAAAGGCATTTTTGGTAGAGGGTTATGTGGACATTAACAATAATTCCTGTCTCTTTTTTAAGGTATGTACTTAATTTCAAAGTACATTCGGAAGAACACGGATAGCGTAGTGATCTTCTCTGGAGAGGGTTCAGATGAACTTACACAGGGTTACATATATTTTCACAAGGTAAGCATTCTCAAATGGAGGGATATTGATCCTAGGGGAAGAAAAGTATGAATTATTATTTACCTATTTTCTATCTTCTTTTTTGGTATAACAGTAACACGTTGAATATCTTGTGAGGCATATCAGGACATCTGATAGTGTCTGTATTTTTGGGGGGAGAAAGAAGTCTTAATAGTGTCCGATAATATCTTTTTTTAAACTAGTTAAGTCTAAGAATCATGTTTCTGCTCTTGGTCGCCTATGGTCTTATGTCTGTTGTACAGCATGTCATTTTATTTGTTCTAGCACTAGCAGTCTTGGTGTGAGGGAAGGTACGTTTTACTCCCTTCCCTAAGCTCTGTTTGGCTTTTTGTCTTACCCACCTTTAGAATTGGAGTTACGTGTACGAGTAAGATATAAAAACTGTTTCATGTGCCAGAAGCAAAGCTTGTGGGTGTATTTGTAACTTCAGCTCTGTTTGCAAAATAGGCTCCTTCCCCTGAGAAGGCCGAGGAGGAGAGTGAGCGGCTTCTGAAGGAACTGTATTTGTTTGATGTTCTCCGAGCAGATCGAACTACTGCTGCCCACGGGTAAACGTGGTATTTTAGGAAGCGATTGTAAAGATAACCTCAAAAAACAAAAGGCTCAATGGTCGATTTCTTTCTTTCCAGTTAGTATATGTTGCAAAGTATGCCTTCTATAGAGAAAATGAAGCTTGTCTGTTAGTGCAAAGGGATTAGGCTGAATCAGAGTGCTGTTGTCATGGTAAGAGGACATGGATAGGCGGTTTTGAGATGGAGTTCCCATCTTGAAAGCACAACATCTTGCCCACTTCTGGGCACCTGAGATGGAAAGCACTTGCAACTTTTTTTTTAAGAGAAATAAAGATTATACACCTTCATGTTGCGAGTGTTGAGCGCCTGCCATGCCAGTTTGATGCTGTGGGGACCACGTCTGGGGAGAGGGAAGTGAGGATGCAAGAGATTTGATTAGCTTATAAAACAGGTTTCTTTGGTATCATTTCTGGTTGGCTAAAGTTTTCACTTTTTAAAGCTGGTCATGTTGGAGAATTGAAGACTCTTACCGTATGTGATAAACAACCAACATCAACTCTTTTAGTTGCTTCTACCAAATCACACTTAGATTAGAAAAGGTTGGGGAATGAACTGAATTCAAACATTTTTACTACTAACTGATGAATAACTTACATTCAGTATAAACCGGTGTTCCACAGTGTTTCATCAAAGTCCACATCATCTGTTTCTTGAATCCTGGGGACTCTGGTGAGGACAAGCAGATAGGGTAATAACCGCAGATTAGCATTACAGTTTTTAATAGGACGAGAGATGGTCTCACCTAGAAAAAACTGTGAGTCAGAAAAGTCCAGGCAAAGTACGTTCTTAATGATCAGGTCACTCATTCCTTTTCTGATTTTTGAGATATTTAATAGTTTACAGAAGGGAAAGTAAAAGTAATTATTCTCCAGTAGTTTGTTTCACTCCCTAGATGATGTAATATATACTCTGAATGAAGGTTTTTGTATTCATGCATTAGCGTAGGACAGTTACTTAGGATTATAAAAATGACTTTATAATCTTAACATTATTTAGAGGCTAAGTGAATTCCTAGGAAACTAAGTCTGAATCTAAACAGACAGGCACTAAATATCCATTTTGATTTAGATTTTCTTCTTTTCCTTTTTAAGCCTTGAACTGAGAGTCCCCTTCCTGGATCATCGATTTTCTTCCTATTACTTGTCTCTGCCACCAGATATGAGAATCCCCAAGGTGGGTGAATCAAGATAAAAACTGTCAAAAAACCATTGATACCAGTTATATTTAGAACTTTCACTGACACTCCTTTTGTTTTCATGTCAGAATGGGATAGAAAAACATCTTCTGAGAGAGACATTTGAGGACTCCAATCTGATACCTAAAGAGATTCTCTGGCGACCAAAAGAAGCCTTCAGTGATGGAATAACCTCAGTTAAGAATTCCTGGTTTAGGATTTTACAGGAATACATTGACCATCAGGTATCATGTCTTTAAAAGTATTTTCTGGAATAGGATAATTTGGATGCAGAGTAGTAATCACTATTCATTTTGTATTTAATTTAAATGTTTGTGTCTGCAGGAGAGATGCCCTATAAACAATACTTCTTTTAAAGAATTCTGTAAGAATAAAGTGGCATCTAGAATAGAGAGAGGAGACTTACCAGTCATCACTGACTTTTTTTTTTTTAGAATTTATCTATTTTATTTATTTTTGGCTGCATTGGGTCTTCGTGGCTGCACGTGGGCTTTCTCTAGTTGCGGCGAGCAGGGGCTATTCTTCGTTGCGGTGCGCGGGCTTCTCATTGCAGTGGCTTCTCTTCTTGCAGAGCACGGGCTCTAGGCATGCGGGCTTCAGTTGTTGTAGCACGTGGGCTCAGTAGTTGTGGCTCATGGGCTCTAGAGTGTGGGCTCAGTAGTAGTGGCGCACGGGCTTAGTTGCTCCGTGGCATGTGAGATCTTCCCGGACCAGGGCTTGAACCCATGTCCCCTGCATTGGCAGGCGGATTCTTAACCACTGCACCACCAGGGAAGCCCCCTGACTTTCATCTTACACATTTTTGGGCACCTGTTGGGTGCCAGACATTATTAGGCACAAGTGAATCAAACACTTAGAGCCACCACTTAGAAGAAATATGCATGTGAATGTTCCTTAAAGGTCACTGCAGCTATGTATATTAGGGTATTTTAGCATTTTCTAAGTGAGCCAAAGAGCCTCTCACACAATATACAGTCATGCCTTTTCTTTTTTTGTTTGTTTTTTGTTTTTGTGAAGCCAGATTAAATACAAGTATTTCCATGCTGGTTAAAAAACCATTTCGCTGCTATCTTGTTATTCTTGCAGGTTGATGATGCGGTGATGGCAAGCGCAGCCCAAAAATTTGCCGTCAATACTCCCAAAACGAAAGAAGCCTATTACTACCGTCAGATCTTTGAACGCCACTACCCGGGCCGCGCCGACTGGCTGCCTCATTACTGGATGCCCAGGTGGACTAGTGCCACTGACCCTTCCGCCCGCACTCTGAGCCACTACAAGGCCGCTGCCAAAGCTTAGGTACTCCCCGAGCCGTGGAGTGAAAGTAAACACTTCTCATTGTGAAGGGTAGGGGGCTTGGGGGCAGGGAGGGTCAACTGCCCAGGCTTGCTTGGGTGTGAAAAAATAAAAGTCTTAAATCTAAAACATTGCTATAGTCATTTATATTTATACAGCCCCCTCATCAGAGGTAGCTAGAAACTGAACAGCTTTCACTGTATCACAATAAGAGAGTGAGCTAGGAAAGGGGAAACAGTCTGATGTTTGGGAAGCCTCACACGCCCTCTCCTGGCAAAGCTACTGTAGAGGACTTTCGCGTCTCCTTCCAGGCCTTGCCTCGTCTGCGTGTGGTCCTCCTCTGACTTCCTCCCTTAGTTCTTTCTGCATTCCTAACAGCTGTCTAGTTACACTCGGGAGAGGTAAGTCCTTTGTAAGACTTTGACAGCTCTATTTTGTAAGATATGTTGACTGAAAACTGCACAGCCTAAAAGTTGAGAATTAAGTCATCAGAAAATCTGCCAGATAAAAACTTAAGCCCAGAAGACAGCCTCTCATTGTTCTGAGGGACTGGTCCGCAGAGGTAAGGGAGGAGCCAGGATATATAGGAGTTTTTGCAACAAAGACCAGGTAGTCCGGAACATCAAAAGATTACTGTTAAAACCAAACATCTCAAGTTAATGAATTTAGTGCATTTCTCTGTCTAGGAAGATGCAACAGTTTGGGCTAATTGAAATCATACCTTTGATATGCATCTTAACTGTCTAGGGCCAGTATCCTACTTTCTCCATCCTGAATCCCCTCAGGGTACACAGTGGCAGGTGGCTCATGGCTTGATGGCTGCAATAGCCTTTGCTTATTGATATGGCAGGCAACATTTTTCATCCACGGATAGTAATTTATATTTTTTTCTGTTGAGCCAGTGTCTCTTCTGGAACTATCGTTGTAAATCACGAGTCAGCAAACTTTTTCAGAGCTAGACAGTAAATATTTTCGGCTTTGCAGACCTCTCTTGGAACTGTTTAGCTCTGCCATTATGGTGCAAAAGCAGCCACAGACAGTATGGAAACTAATGGGCAAGGCCATATGTAAACATATGGGCATGGCTGTGTTGTATTAAAACTTTATAAAAACAGGCAGTGGGCTGGATTTGGCCCATTGGCCATACTTTGCCAAGCCCTGTTCTAGAGCCAGGCATTTCTGATAAAAGGAAAAAGCATTCCAAAACTAGTTGGAAGAAGAGAATATATAACAAGGAAACATTCAATGAACAGGTAGATTTTCATTTGACTGCTCATTGGTTATTTAGGGACAGGATTTTGAAATATATTTTAAAGATGAATTTAGTTATTACAAATTTTTGAAGAGGAAACTGCTGATGCACAGGTAAGTAAAAGAATGCTTCATGGGAAGAGTGAGTAGGCCAGGAATTTAGCTGGTAAGTTGGAAGTTGGGGACTGTTTAAGCCTACCTGTTGGCCTTCAATTATTTTTAAAAAGTCTAAACATTCTCTGACATAAATCGTACCAATGTTATCTTAGGTCAGTCTCCCAAAGCAATAGAAATAAAAGCAAAAGTAAACAAATAGGACCTAATCAAATGCGCAAACTTTTGCTCAAAGGAAACCATAAAACAGACAACCTACGGAATGGGAGAAAATATTCTAAAATGATGTGATGGACAAGGGTTTAATTTCCAAACTAAGCAGCTCATACAACTCAACAACAACAAAAAAACTCAACTGAATAATGGGCAGAAGACCTAAATAGACATTTCTCCAAACAAGACATAGAGATGGCCAACAGGCACATGGAAAGGTGCTCAACGTCACTAGTTATTAGAGAAATGCAAATACAATAAGGTACCACCTCACACTGGTCAGAATGGTCATCATTAAAAAGTCTACATATTCTGGAGAGGGTGTGGAGAAAAGGGAACCCTCCTACACTGTTGGTGGGAATGTAAATTGGTGCAGCCACTATGGAGAACAGTATGGAGGGTCCTTGAAAAACTAAAAATAGAACTACCATATGACCCAGCAATCCACTCCTGGGCATATACCCAGACAAAACTCTAATTTGAAAAGGTACATGCACCCCAATGTTCAAAGCAGCACTATTCACAATAGCCAAGACATGAAAACAACCTAAATGTCCATCAACAGAGGAATGGATAAAGAAGATGTGGTACTTATATAAAATGGAATATTACTCGGCCATAAAAAAAGAATGAAATAATGCCATTTCCAGCAACATGGATGGACCTGGAGATTATTATACTAAATGAAGTCAGACAAATACCATATGACATCACTTACATATGGAATCTAAAATATGACACGAACTTATCTACGAAACAGAAACAGACTCACAGACATAGAGAACAGACTTGTGGTTGCCAAGGGGGAGGGAGGTGGGAGGTAGGGGAGGGATGCACTGGGAGTTTGGGATTAGCAGATGCAAACTATTATATATAGAATGGATAAACAAGGGAACTATCTTCAATATCCTGTGATAAACCAGAATGAAAAAGAATATGAAGAATAATGTATTAATATATATATGTATAACTGAATCACTTTGCTGTACAGCAGAAATTAACACAATATTGTAAATACTTCAATAAAATAAAAATTTAAAAGTCTCTAGAAAGCTGAGGAAATGTCATTAATTAGTATTGGGTGACTCGTAATGATAATCTTGTATTTGTAAGTGCTTGAATTGCTTAAACCCGGCATGATTTGATTCCAGGCATGTCCACTCATGGGGCAGCCTCACCCAGCCAAGCTAAGTGACACCAGAAATGCTTGGGAGACTTAGCTGATAGTGATTACCCAGGGTGCACTGCAAGATTAAGGTATGCCGTAAACCACAAACTGCCAGTTTTTGAGGGTATGAGCTTGGGCTTCAGATTTTTAACTTTAGTGACTCTGTGATCTGGTGTAGTTTTAGATACCACCCAAAAGTTTGACAGTAGAGATAACTCAGTCCTGCAGGTCAACCATGACTGTAGCAACTCGCTAGATAACAAACTGCCTGTGAGACCTACATAATGTGCTAGGCACATGGTATAAAGTGAGCCTTTTCTTCTGCAACTAAAGTAGTTGAAGAAACTGTAGCCACTGGGACATGTGCACGTGACTCAGCAGCTACATACAGGCCAAGCCTGCTTTCCTGGACTTTTCTGATATTGATGACTCAGTGCTAAGGAGGCATGTGGTTTCTCATCCACACAGCTCTGTTACCAACAGATAATCCAATCCCTTCAGCAGAAACTAAAAGATTCTTAGCTGATCTTGTCCTGCCTTTTCAACCTCATTCGCACACCTTAGTGGATGATGTGCCCTTTAAGAGTTGTTTGTTTTTCTTAATGAAATAGTGATATTTGCAGCAACATGGATGGACCTAGAGATTATCATACTGAGTGAAGTAAGTCAGATAGAGAAAGATAAACACTGTGTGATATCACTTATATGTGGAATCTTTAAAATAATACAAATGAATTTATTTACAAAACAAAAAGACTCACAGACATAGAAAACAGACTTAGGGTTACCAAAGGAAAAAGGGGGAGGGGAAGGGATAAATTAGGTATTAACAGATATACACCACTATATAGAAAATAAATAAGGATTTACTGTATAGCACAGGGAACTATATTCAATATCTTGTAATAACCTATAATGGAAAAGAATCTGAAATAAATATATGAGAATGTACATATATATATAATTGAATCACTTTGCTGTATACCTGACACTAACAATATTGTAAATCAACCATGCTTCAATTTAAAAGATTTTTTTCACCTTAATACTGTAAAAAACCTTATAGTTTTGATAGAAAGATATATCTCCATTAAAAAAAATGAAAAATTAGAAACACCTCAATCCTACCACTGTTTTCAATAGTTTTAACATTTTCTTGCAGATCTTTAGCTGTAAAAGCACAGTTGTACCTATGCAAGAATATGATCTTAGTTAAATAAGGCCTCCAAGCTTCTTAAATCCTTTACAAGGAAAACAGAAACAGGAACTAACCTTGGGCCTGCTGGTGTCAGACCATTGTGTGAATACCTTGTCGAAGCCTCAGAGCCTGCTCCTTGATTCCTCCTGCCTTGGGGTTGCCTTAGTTTGGTCTTGAGTCTGAGATAACAGATTCTTGGAGTGGGTCCCCATGGGGCGGAAAAGCCGGCCACAGGGAGGCAGTTCCATATGGCTCCAAACCTGTGCAGTGGATAAATCACAACATCAAGCACATACCTACCAACTGTTCTAGTACTTTATTGCATTAGCTCATTTAGTGAGTTAACCTTCATTCTGAGGAAGTGTGGCAGATTTTATTTTCTAAAAGTGGCCACAGCAGTATTTCTGGTCTCACAGACTGCCAGAGACTTGCTGTGCCCTTGGAGGAGTGTGTTTCCCCTCTTCTTGAGCCTGGGAAGAATTTTATGATTGCCTTGACTGGTAGAATCTACTAGAAAGTGACCTCTGAGGCTAGGTCACAAAAGGCGAAATGGCCTCTGCTTTCTCTCTCTCGATGTGTGTCGTACGGAAGCCCGGGCCACACGGAGAGGCCATGTGTAAGAGGGCTGACAGCCCCAGCCATGGTCTCAGTCAATGTCAATCACCAGGGGTGGGGTGAGTGAACCCCCAGATGATTCCAGCTCCTAGTCTGAGCCTTCCAGCTGAGGCCCCCTTCATGGGGAGCAGAGATAAGCCATCCCTGCTGTGCTCCATCCAAATTCCTGACTCATCAATCCATGAGCCTAATAAATGGTTGTTGGACACCATTACATTTTGAGATGGTTTCTTACACAGGCATAGTAGCTGGCACAGGTAAGCACTATTACGTCTATTTTACACAGGTTAAGTCACTTGCCCAAATCATTCGGCTAATTACTAAGTGGTGGAGCCCCAAGTTAGCCAGACAGATTGGCTCTAGAGTCTTTGTGGTGTTCTTTCCTGACTATCCTCCCAATACCAGCATGAAACTATAGCCCGGGTCTCTGCTGTGAATTAGGAACTGGGGGAAAGGGGCTTCTCTAGAGTTGAGTTGGGAGCAGGAGCAGGGAGAGATGGGTTACCTCCCAGGCGAGGCCAGTGACGCTAATCATTTTCTGTAAAGGGCTAGGTTAGGTGATGAGAAAACAATCCCAAATTTTCAGTGCATTACCACAACAAAAGTTATTTCTTGCTCAAACTGTATGTTCATCTGGGTCTCTGGGGGGGCTCTGCTCATTGTTGAGGGGGTTATAATCACTCTGGGACTCAGCTGATGGAGACACAATCTTGACACATACTTCCAAGACCAGCAAGGCAGGGGATGAAGACAGTGGTGACTCATGTACCGTGACTTAGAGCTTCCACCTGCAGAGATACATCACTTTTCCTCACATTTTATGGGCCAAAGCAAGTCACTTGACCACTCCTAACTTCAAGGTTGCATGTACCAGAAAGGGAAATGAAATATTTGGAGAACAGTACTAATGACTCCCCAGATCCACCCTTCAGTCACCAAATAGTTCACTATCTTTCATACACACAAAGTACAATCATCAAGAGTGATTTTCAAGAGTGACAACCCAAGAATTCCGTCTTGTCATGGCCATATGCCCAGAGTTGAGGATTTCTGGGTGATGGGCTGATGTACAAGGTGGCTCCTCTTCATAAACTTGTAAGAAAATTTACCTGCTCCCTACCTGTTCAATATACAATAGAAGAGGAATAGAATAACAACAACAAAACATATACTCCTCTTTGAAAAGGAAAGAACGGGAGGCATACAGCAAACCCTGGTGGGTAGCAATTCTGACGCCCTGCTCACCAGTCATTTTGAGGGCCCTCCCCCAGAGGCTCCAGCAGAAAACTGCCCCTCAAGGATCAGCAGCAGCCAAAACATCACCGTGTGGCCGGGAGGAGGCAGGAGTGAGAGAGCTGGTGGAAGTGGGGAACGCTTTCAGGGGGGAAGGCTGATTTCTAGCAATAAAGTTAATTTAACTCATGCCGTCCTAATTTTGGTTACCCAGAACCAAAGGTCACCCTTCCTGAATGCCCAAGACTGCTCTCAAAGCTATAATCCTGTGAGGTGTATACTATTGAGCTCATCCACATTCTATAGATGCGGAGTGTGGGGCAGAGGTGTTAGCTTACATGCCCCAGTTCACATAGCTAATTAGTAATCAGAGTGGGGTATTTGATCCCAGGTTCAAGAATTTTAGGGGCTTTGAACTTAACCCTACTCTGTGTTACCTTTCAAAGGATTAGAGTATAGAAAATAATTACGAGCATGGAAAAAATATAATTCTGAGATTTTTCTCTAATTCTCTATTTTAAATGGGATTATATACTCCATTTAATGGATAGTTCAGAAGTTATTTAACATACCTACTAATTTAAGCATAAGAGAATTTCTTTTAAAAACATTTTTCAAAAAATTTGTAATGAACACGAAGAAGCACACATTACTTAGTTCAATTTAGATTTTATGTGATCTAGATCTTATGTGAATTCTTACCTGATCTCAGGCCCTAGCTAGCCAGTAAATGGATGCCAAAAATTAATTTATAGTCCTCTTTGCAACTTGGAGAATTTTCAGTAATGCTAGGGAAAAAGCCATACTCAAATTATTAGTGTATTTTAGAAATTGGTTGTTGCAGTATAAAATATTTGATTTCTGAGGGCTAATATAATACATAAGACCACAAGGTGACAGCCAAGACACATGATTTTCTCTTCAGACATTTTATGATTTTTCTCAAATGTGGTAATGCAGACAAACTTTTATGCCAAATTGGAGAAATGACACATTCATTTCATGGAATAAGTCCAAGCACAGAAGCTCCACAGTTTGCGATAGGTAATAAGCGAACAGTTTTAACTTGCTAGCAGCATATGGTTCTTGTTCAGACCAGTATGAGCTATATATGTATTTTTTCCTGAACCTTCTATCTTCCTCCTTTTTGATCCGCCATCCTAAACGTACCTGTACAGAGTGTGTTCTTAAAAGGTTAAGATCTCTCATACTCAAAGGTAAGAAGGGATGTGGACAACCCCAATCTGATTTTATTTGCCTTTTGAGCAATCAAATCTACACAAACCATCATTTATATGATCACCGACTCTAGTGAGCCCTGCCTCATCTCAGTTTATTCTAATCCAGCTAAAAGACTTTTTACCCATAACACGAGCTAACCTGTACTGGTGACTCACTGTGAGCCTAACCCTGATCTAAAACCATGCTAGGTCTCTATTACAACCCTGAGAGGTACCCACTATTGTTGTCATCCCATTTTATGGATGAAGAAATAGAACATAGGAGCAGCCCAGACACTGAAACGGAAGATGGTCAATTGTGGCCAATGCAAGAATCTGTTGATTATAATGGATTCCACAGAAAAGACCTCTATATTAACAAGGCAATTTTTATTTGGGGATAGATGAACCATAGAAAATTGGTGAGACCCCATTACAGTGACCATCATCTTTTATACATTATGGGGTTCTGCTCACCAGCAGAGGTTTTAGTGAGAATGTTAGAAGTTCTGGAGTAGGAGGTTTGAAAGTGGAGGGTTAGGGAAGAACCCTGGATTTGTGTTGGTCTGTTGTTACTGGAGTGAGAAGAAAACACAGTTGAAAAGAATGATTCATTATTGGGTACAGTGGCAGGGTTTCTGGGGCTATGCATCAATTGATCAGATCAAATTTCATGAACTACTGATCTGGGATTTTTGCTAAAACACATTGAACACAACATTATATAAATCCTATTACCTTATCCCCAGACCAAGCCACGTTCTGCTTTATTTGGCACGGGGTGGTCTGGGTTGTGTGGTTCTCAAATGACCACAAGGTGGGGCAAGATGATATTCAGCCGAATATGTTCCACAAGATTTTGGGGGGGATTTTCCTGTCAGTTTTAACAGCTGAATTGTGTGTGTGTGTGTGTGTGTGTGTGTGTGTGTGTGTGTGTGTGTGTGTAGTCTAGCATTTTTCTGTTCAAAGATTATAACCACAACCCCCAGGTGATAACCTTGTAAACATCTTTGTCATATTGTAACATGTGATAAGTCATATACCATCACCCAACCAGAAACTACATACTCAACAGCTGAGGAGGAAAGTTGCTAAGAGAGTAGAACCTGGAAATTTTCATCACAAGGAAATACTTGTTTTCTTTGTAACTATATAAGGTGATGGATGTTAACTTATTGTGGTAATCATTTCACAATATATGTATGTCAAGTCATTGTGCTGTAAATATCAAACTTACACAATGTTGTATGTCAATTATATCACAATAGAACTGAAGAAAAGAGCTGAGAGGGGCCAGGCAGGTGTAAATGGCGAAGCCAGCCTGGTCAGGGAGTGGATTGCTATGGCTGATGGCAAAGCAAGCCCAGGCCTGTGTATGGAGCACAGTTACTCCTTAGATCCTTTCCCTCGCCCCTGCGCCCAGTGCCATGGGGAACATTGGCATTCTCTTTGAAAGAGAATCCAGAAATTTAGATTTTTAATTATTAGTTTAAATATCTCTTGTTTTTGGCAGTTCCAGTCCAAGATGGGGACCTAAAAGTCTCCTGGACTCACCTCCCACAGACACACTGAATCTACAGCCACACAAGGAACAATTCCCTCTGAAAGAGATCCAGAAACTAGCAACTCCTATACTTTGGGTGAACAAGAAAATAAACCCACATTGAAATGGATAGGAAACGCTGAGACATCCTCTTGCCATAAACCCCATGTCCAGCACAGTGACATACAGTTGGGAGGGAACTCACAACTCCCAGCTCTTTCTGAGGAATGAAGGTTTTGAACCCAACATCTCGTGCCCCAACTTTTAAGACTTCTAGCTGAGGGATAGGCTCCAAAGCACCTAGCTCTTAAAGCCAATGGGACTTGTGTCCATGAGGCACACAAGACTATAGCAAAGAAAGAAGCTGTTCTTAGGGGTCCAATAGGACTCATCAAGGCTGTCCCCACCAGGGCTCAGCACAGAGAGCTAGCAGACATAACACTCACCTGCCAGTCTTTTCCTGAAAGCAGTATCTTTTAAGAAAGCTGCAGCCTGAAGAGCAGGCTCCTAATATAGCACACATCTAGGGGTCTATAATGTGGGAGGCCATCTCATGTTCTCCCTCTGGTATCGCCTTGAAAAGAGCTTGTGCATACTTCTGGTGCCCTGGCTTTTGCACCTGCCAGAGGATGCATTCCTTGATTGCCTGGCTCTGGTGGATGGTGGGTCTTGCATTTGTGGGTTCCATGGGACTGTAGCAAACAAAGAAATAGTTCTTAACCCAGCTATATCCCCAGGGCTCAATGCAAAGGGAGCACACAGACCTAGTCTTCCCCAGAAAGAGGTATATTTGCATACTTTAAAAGTTGCTGCCTGAAAGTCTGACTTCCAATCAGCCTGAATCTAGATGCTGATTGAAATCCTCCCGTTTGGGACACTGACAGGTATTGGCATACCGCCAGCTACTGGGAGCCACTAAGAACAAAGAAGGTAGTCTTTGGACAATCACGAAGATTTGAGAGACAACCAAGAACTCAGGCTGGGCTGATTGATAAGGGTTATCTTCTACATGAGAACTCTCTGTCAAGACTAGGAAAGGTGGCTGTTTTATCTAATGCATAGAAACCAACACAGAGTCAAAGAATATGAAGGAACAGAGAAATATGTTTCAAAAAAAAGAACAAGATAAAACTCTAGAAACAGATCTTAATGAAACGGAGATAAGTAATTTACCTGATAAAGAGTTCAAAATAATGATCATAAAGATGTTCACAAAGGCCAGGAGAACAATGTATGAACAAAGTGAGAATTTTCTATCTCAACAAAGAGAAAATATAAAAAGTAACAAACACAAATCACCTAGCTGAGGAATAACAATAACTGAACTGAAAAATTTGATAGAGGGGTTCAAAAACTGACTAGATGAAGTGAAAGAAAATCAGTGAACTCAAAGACAGGGCAGTAGGATTCATTCAATCAGAGGAGCAAAAAGAACAAAAGGGTAAAAAAGAGTGAAGATAGCTTACGGGACTTATGGGACACCATCAAGCAGAACAATAATCACATTACACGGGTCCCAGAGGATAAGAGCTAGAAAGGGGCAGAAAGCTTACTCAAAGAAATAGTGGCTGAAAACTTCCCTAACTGGCAGAAAGAAACAGACATCCAGATCCAGGAAGCCCAGAGAGTATCAAATAAGATGAAATAAAAAAGGTCAACACTGAGACACACTGTAGTTAAATTGTCAGTAGTTAAAGACAAAGAGGTGACGCCAGCAAGATGGAGAGCTAAGAGGTTCCAATGATTATCTCCCCCATGAAAGAACAATAAATAAACCAAAGAAAATAGTTCAGGGAAAGGTCCAGACTATAAAGAAGAAGCAGCAAAAACTGCAGAGCTCAAAAATCAAGGATGGCTGCATAAAAAAGTACAGGAAAACATATCACCCCAGTCAAGAGCAGCTTGGCACCAGGAGGGATCTTCTCAGGGGAATTTTATCCCATGGGGAAAAGGAGAGCAGGAGAACCCCAGCAAGTCTCATCACGATGGATGGTTTGCAGCCTTTGCTACAGATCTCCCACAGTCTACACCAATGCTGATTCCAGCTGACAGAGCTGCCCCCACTGCATTTACTCCCCAAGGCTGGAGCTGTCCCTGAAATGAGATCTGCCTTTTGGGGCACCAGTTGCTGCTGTGCCCTACTCTCCAAGACTGGAATCCCACAGCACCTCACCATATATGGAACTAGAATGGCCACTGCTCTATCTCCTATTCTTGACCCCCAGGTCACAACTTTGTTCCATCACTACCAAAGCAGCCTCTGCTGTCCTGAGCCTCACCCTCTGGGTCCCAAGTCACACTTTGAGCGACATTATCAGGGCCATCCTATTTCTGCCTTGAGCCCAGCCCCTGGGGTCCCAGACTGTGGCTCTATACCCTCATTTCTGGGAATGGGCTGCCACTGCTGTGAGCCCTACTCCCATCCCAGGTCACAGCCAACCAATATTGCCAATGGTGTTGCTGCTACCCTGAGACCTGTACCCCATTCCAATTCAAAGCTCTGAACCCTCATTATTGGGACTTGGCTACTGCTGCCCTGAGCCCCATCTCCCAGGTCATGGTGCTCACTCATCATTGCTGGGACCAGGCTGGCATTGCCCTGAGGCCTGACCCTCTGGGTCCAAGCTTTGACTGTAATTGCTGGGGGCACTGCTGTTGCCCTGAACTCCACCCTTCAGGTCCCAGGTCATGGCTCTGAATGTCTTTGCCAGGGCTGTGCTGCCACTGCTCTGAACTCAGCACCCTGGGTCCCAACATGTGACTTTCATAGACGACTACCAGGGTCATGCTGCTGCTGTCTTTTGACTACCACCTGGGGCCAGAGTTGAGACTTTGACCCACCATCTTTAGCTGTGTTGCTACTGCACCCTATTTCCTCAGACCAAACCACCACTGCACCTTGTCACCCGTGGCCCATGCTGCTGCTGCATCCCCAACCCCTCTCTCCTGGCCAGAGTCACTGCAGTCTTAGGTCCTGGTTCCATGGGAAATCTGCACATGCCCATACCTTAGACACCAGTGCCATAGCTGCAGAAAGTACACCTGTGCCACAGGACCAAGGGGCTGTGGTAGTTCTGTGTACACCTGATCCCAGGACGCTGGCTCCAAAACTGCTCTTAGTGCTGGCACACCAGGCCAGGCACTTGGAAGGATTTTCTCACCTAACCTGTCCTCCAATGGACAAAAAAGAATAAGAAGACCCTAACAGCCTTTGCCTCAGAAAACCCCATAGCTCTGCCCACCACTGCCACCCATAGGACCTCTGCACTATTGACCACAGAAGACCCCTGAAGTCTGACCAATGTTGACCTCAGCTGATGGAGCTGCATAGAGACTACACCACTGTGTCTATTCAAGAACCAAAAATGCTGCATCCCACCCAACTGCTATCCTCGTAGACACCTGCAGGTGAAAGTCTTTCCCCACCAAAGACAGTCTGAAAATGCTGGAAGACATAACTGCACTATCAAATGCACAGACATTAAAACAAAACCATCAGAAACATTAAAAAAACACAAGGAAACATGACACCAAAGGAAAACAATAATTTTCTAGTTACTGGCCTGACATCTCAAGAATGGAGATCTATGAGTCATCTGAAAAATAATTTAAAATAATTATTTTAAGGAAGCTCAGTGAGATTCAAGAGAATACAGACAACTCAATGAACTCGAGAAAGCAATGCATGAACAAAGTGAGATGTTCAACAAAGAGGTGGAAATCATAAAAAAGAACCAAACAGAATTTCTGGAGCTGAAGAATACAATGGATGAAATGAAGAATGCAATATAGAGCTTCAACTATAGGCTCAACCAGGCAGAAGAGAGAATCTGTGAGCTTGAAGACATATTTCCTGATATTATCTGGTTGGAAGAGATTAAAGAAATAAGAATAATAAAGAGTGAAAAAAGCCCATGTGTATTATGGGAAACCAACAAGTGAAATAATATCCACATTTGGGGAAACCCAGAAGGAGGAGAAATGGACAGAAACCTTATTTAAAGAAATAATAAGTGAACTTCCCAAATCTGGGGAGTGATATGTCCATCCAGGTACATGAAACTCAATGATCCCCAAACAGATTATATACAAAGAGATCTTCACTGAGACATATTACAATCAAGCTCTCAAAAATCAAAGACAGAATTTTGAAAGCATCCGGAGAAAGAAGATGATAACATACAAGAGAATTCAAATAAGGCTATTAGTAGATTTCTCTGCAGAAATCTTGCAGACTAGGAGAGAGTGGGATGACATATTTAAAGGGCTTGAAGGAAAAAAAACTGTTAGCAAAGAATACTTTACCTAGCAAAGCTGTTATTCAGAAATGAAGGACAGACAAAGACATTCCCAAACAAAAGCTGAGGGGATTTATCATCAATAGACCTGACCTACAAGAAATGTTACAGAGAGTTCTTCAAGCTGAAACAAAAGGATGCTAAATAGCAACATAAAAATATATGAAAGTATAAAATTCACTGGTAAATGTGAATGTATGGTCAATTTCAAAATACTCTAATACTGCAATGGTGGTATGTAAATCACTGTGAACTCTAGCAATAGGTTAAGAGAAAAAATGTTAAAAATAACTATTCCTACAATATTATGTTAATGCATACACAATATAAAAAGATTTAATTTGGTACATTAACACAAGTTGTGGAGGGGTCATATAAATGGGTAGAAATTTCTAATGCAACTGAAGCTTGTGATAGGTGACAAAACACGTCTTAACAGAATTAAGAAGACTGAAATCATATCAAGTATCTTTTCTGTTATGAAATGTTATGAAAGTAGAAAATAACAGGTGGAAACCTGGAAAGTTCACAAATATGGGAGATTAAACAACACGCTACTGAACAACCAATGAGTCAAAGAAGCTATCAAAAGTAAAATCAACAAAAATCTGGAAACAGATGAAAATGGAAGCACAACATATTAAAACCTATGGAATACTGTAAAAGTAGTCTTAAAAGGGAAGTTTACGCTGATAAACACCTACATTAAGAAACAGGAAAGATCTCAGATAAACAAGCTCACTTTACATCTCAAGGAATTAGAAAAAGAAGAAAAAGCTAATGTTAACAATGTTAACAGAAGGAAGGAAATAACAAAGATCAGAGTAGAAAAAAATGGACACCAGAAAATGTCAACAAAACTAAGAGCTGTTTTTTAAAAAAAATAAACACAATTGACAAACCTTTAGCTAGATTAAATATGAAAAAAAGAGAGAACTCAAATAAAATTAAAAAAGAAAGAGGAGACATTACAAATGATACTGCAGAAATACAACGGATTATGAGAGACTATTATAAATAATCACACACCATCGAACTGGATACTCAAGAAGAAATGGATAACTTCCGAGAAACACTCAACATACCAAGACTGAATTTTGAAGAATTAGAAAATCTGAGCAGACTGAGTACCAATAGGAGATTGAATTAATTTCAAAACCCTCTCAACAAAGAAAAGCCCAAGACTAGATGATTTCACTGGTGAATTCTTCCAATCATTTAAAGAATTAAAGAATTAACACCTTCTCAAACTCTTCCAAAAACTGAGGAAAAGGGAACATTCTCCAACTAATTTTATAAGGCCAGCATTATCCTGATACCAAAGCCAGATAAGGACACCACAAGAAAAGAAAATTACAGGCCAATATCCCTGATAGGTATAGATGCAAAACTCTACAAAAAAATATTAGCAAACCACATTCAATAACACAATAAAATGATCATTCACCATGATTAGTGGGATTTATCTCTGGGATGCAAGGATGGCTCAACATCCTCAAATCAATCAGTTCAGTACATCACATTAACAAAATGAAGGATAAAAACCATATGAGTATCTCAATAGATGCAAAAAAAGCATGTGACAAAATACAACATCCTTTCATAATAAAAATACTCGACAAATTGGGTATAGAAACATAATAAAGGCCATATACAGCAAGCCCACAGCTAACATCATATTCAATGGTGAAAAGTTAAAATCCTTTCGTCTAGATTAGGAACAAGACAGGGATGCCCACTCTCACCATTTCTATTCAGCAAAGTACTGGAAGTCCTAGACATAGAAATTAGGCAAGAAAAAGCAATATAAGCATCCATATTGAAAAGAAAAAATTAAATTGTATGTTTGCAGAGGATACAATCTTACATATACAAAACTGTAAAAAATCTACTAAAAAACTATGAGAACTAATGAATGAATTCAGTAAAGTTGCAGTACACAGTCAACATACAGAAATCAGTTGCATTTCCATACATTAACAATGAATAATCTGCAAGAGTAATTAAGAAAGCAATCCCATTTACAATAGCATTGTAAACAATTAAGTACATAGGAATAACAATTAAGTACATAGGAATAAATTTAAACAAATTTCTTGTACACAGAAAAGTATAAGACACTGATGAAAGAAATTGAAGAAGACACAAATAAATGAAAAGATATCTCATGTTCATGGATTGGAAAAATTAATATTGTAAAATTATCCACACTACCCAAAGCAATCTACAGATTCAGTGAAATCCCAATGGCATTTTCCACAAAATAGAAAGAAAGTACCCTAACAAATTTTGGACCTCTAAAAAGATGCTGAATAACCAAAGCAACCTTGAAAAAAAGAACAAAGTTGGAGGCATTACACTTCTGATTTTAAACTATATTACAAAGGTAAAGTAATCAAGAAAGTATGGTACTGTTTTAAAAACAGGCATATAGACCAGTGAAACAGAATAAAGAGCCCAGACATAAACCCATGTATATATGAGCTACTAATTTTTGACAAGGGCACAAAGAACACAAAATGGGTAAAGGACAGTCTCTTCAATAAGTGGTGCTGAGAAAACTGCAAGAGTGAAATTGGACCACTACAAAAATTAAACACCACCACTAATAAAAATTAACTCAAAATGGATCAAAGAAAAAAAAATGGATCAAAGACCTATATGTTAGACCTGAAACCATAAAGCTCTTAGAAAAGAACATACGGAAAAAAATCTTTGACATTGAACTTGGCAATGATTTCTTGGATAAGGCACCCAAAGCACAGGCAAAAAAAGCAAAAAATAGATAATTAGGACTACATTAAACTAAAACTCTTCTACATAGCAAAGGAAACTATCAACAAATTATTATCTATATAATGGGAGAAAGTATTTGCAAATCATATATCTGATAAGAGGTTAATATATAAAATATATAAGGAACTCATACAACTCAATAGCAAACAAACAATCCAATTAAAAAATGAGCAGCGAATCTGAATAAATATTTTTCCATAGAAGATATACAAATGGCCAACAGGTACATGAGAAGGTGTTAAACATCACTAATCATCAGGAAAATGCAAATCAAAATCATAATGACCTATTACCTCACACCTGCTAAAATGACTGTCATCAAAAGACAAGAGATAATAAGTGTTGGCAAGGATGTGGAGAAAAGTAAACTCTTGTGCACTGTTGGTGGGAATGTAAATTGGTGTAGCCATTATGGAAAACAGTGTGGAAGTTTATTTAAAAAATTAAAAATAGAACTACCATATGATCCAGCAATTCTACTTCTGATTCTATCTCCAATGGAAATAAAATCACTGTCTGGAAGAGGTATCTGCACCTCTGTGTTCATTGTACAATTATTTACAGTAGCCAAGACATGGAAACAACCATATATTTCACATTTTTTAATCCATCCATTCACACACACATACACACATACACTCACAATGGACTATTCATCCATAAGAAGGAATAAAATCCTGTCATTTGTGACAACATAGATGGACCTTGAGGGCATTATGAAAATTGAAACAAGTCAGAAAAATCAAATACTGTATAATCTCACTTATATGTGGAATCTAATAAAAACTGAATTCATAGAAACAGAGAACAGATTGGTGGTTGCAAGAGGCAGGTGGTGGGAGGTGGGGAAAATGAGTGAAGGTAGTCAAAAGCTACAAATTTCCAGTTATAAGATGAATAAGCTCCAGGGATGTAATGTACACTATGGTGACTATAACAATAGTGTATTGTTAACTTGAAAGTTGCTAAGAGAGTAGATCTTAAAAATTCTCAACACAACGACAAGAAAAACTTTTGTTACTATATGAAGTGATGGATGTTGCCCAGACTTACTGTCTGCATGTTTATGTATGTCTGTGTATGTATGTATATATGTATGTACATATAGGTATGTATGTATGTATATGTGGTATTTACTACTTCTGGATGTTTTGCTAAAATTATTTCACAAAATAGCTCTGCTTTAATTGGTTTAAAAATAATAATAAGTGCTTATATTAATTAAGTCTTCCTGAGAGGAGATCAAGATGGTGGAGTAGGAGGACGTGGAGCTCACATTCTCCCATGAACACATCAAAAATACATCTACATGTGGAGCAATTCTCACTGAAAACTAACTGGAGACAAGCAGAAAGACTCCTGTACAACCAAGGCTATAAGAACGATCCACATAGAACTGGGTAGGATTGGAAGAGAAGGGATTAGGTCAAGATTTCTGCCTCTGGGAGGGGACTCAGAAGATGAGGGGGATTACATGGGCAGAGAACCTTCGTGGGGAGTGAGGGAATTGAGCCACACATTGGGCACCCTAGCCCTGGCATCCAACACCAGGAAGACGAGTCCCCTTGGCTGGTTTGAAGACCAGTAGGACTAACAGGAGGGCTGTAAGAAACTAAGACTCTGATAGTAAAGAGCACACATACACTTGCTTACTCATAAAAAAAGGTAGAGGAAGCAGACTGACACTGCCCAGGACTCTGGCCAGTTTCCCATGATCCCCTCAGCCTGAGCCAAGTGCCTGCTCCAGCCTTTCTTGTTCTGTGGTGCAGCTCCACACTGGTGTGAGGGTTGCGGCAGCTGAGGAGAGGGCACAGTTGTGAGGGATGGAGCCAGCTCTGACCCAGAGCAGCAATCTGAATAGGGCAAGGGAAGCCACTACAGGCACTTGCAGAAGTAGCACATTGGCAGCAGTCTGGAACTCTCACTGGGGCCAGGACTTGCACATCATGCACCACAATCCATGTCAAATGCCCACTCTGGTCCCATTTGTACCAGCACTGCTCCCCTCTGGGGTGAGGGTGCTGGTGCTGGGAGGGGTCAGAATACACACTCAGAGGTAAAAGAGACAGCTCAAACCTGAACCTCAGGGCTTCATCCCCAACAGGGTGCTGTTGGCCACTGAGCAGAGGAGAAGCCCCAGCTCACACCTGGTTCTGACTCTATCCCCTCCATCTCCAGCCCAATATCTTGCCAAGGTGGTAGCTGCCAGCACATCCTGGAGGAAGATGTGACTCATGCTCATATCAGATCCCGCTCTCCCACCAAAGCCCCTAGGCACAAGCAGACTGATAGTATCACTACCAGGCAAGGACATCCCTTCAAGACCAGAAGAGGTAAATGTTTCACCTAATTTCATAAAGATAAAGTTAGAAAAATGAGAAGACAGAGGAATTTGTTTAAATTAAGAGAACAAGAGAAAACCCCTGAAAAAACAACTAATGAAATAAATTAATTAATTTACCAGATGCAGACTTCAAAGCATTATTAATAAGAATGCTAGCTGAATTAGGGAAAAGAATAGATGAACACAGTGAGAATTTTAACAAGAAACTAGAAAATATAAAAAAGAACCAGTCAGAACTGAAGAATACAGTAACTAAAATGAAAAACACACTAGAAGGAATTAACAGCAGATTAGGTGATATAAAAGAATGCATAAGTGATTTGGGAGATAGAATAATGGAAATCACTCAATCAGAATGGGAAAAAGGAAAACAAATAATGAGAAGAGTTTAAGGGATATCTAGGACAACATCAAGGGTAACAACATTCACATTATAGGGACTCAGAAAAAGAAGAGAGAGGGAAAGGGGACAAAAATATATTTCATGAAATTACAGCTGAAAACTTCCCAAACTTGAAGGAAGAAACAGATATCCAGTCACAGGAAGTACAGAGAGTCCCCAAAAAGATGAACCCAAACAGACCTAACACCAAGACATATCATAATTAAAATGGCAATAGTTAAAGAGAGAATTCTAAAGACAGCAAGAGAAAAACAAAGAGTCATATACAAGGTAACCCCGATAAGGTGATTGCTGATTTTTCTGCAGAAACTTTGCAGACCAGCAGGGAGTCCCATGATATATTTAACATGCTAAAGGGGAAAACCCTGCAACCTAGGATATTCTACCTAGCAAGATTATCATTTAGCATTGAAGGAGAAATAAAGAACTTCTCAGACAAGCAAAAATTAAAAGAGTTCATCAATACTAAATTTACCAAAAAGAAGTGACAAAGGATCTTCTCTAAGTGTAAAAGGCTAAAATAAGAAATAAGCATTTAAAGGAAAGGAAATATCCCACTAGTAAAGGCAAATATATAATAAAGGCTATGGATCAACCACTTAATATGCTAGTACAAATTAAAGGAAAAAAATTATAAAATCAACTATAACCACAATAAACAGTGAAGAGTTAAACATGAAGATATAAAATACGATATCAAAAATACAAAATGTGGAGGAGTGGAATAAAAAATGTAGATCTTTTAGAATGTGTTTGAACTTAAATGACTACCAATTTAAAACAAGTAGATTTAGTTATAGGTCAACATAAATAAACCCCATGGTAACCATAAATCCAGCAATTATGAGTCTATATAAAGGGAGAAATTGACAATACAATAATAGTATGGGACATTAACACCCCACTTACATCAATGGACAGATTATCCAGAAGAAAATCAATAAGGAAACATAGTCTTTTTTTTTTTTTAATTTATTTTTGGCTGTGTTTGGTCTTCATTGCTGCGTGTGGGCTTTCTGTAGTTGTGGTGAGCGGGGGCTACTCTTCATTGCGGTGTGTGGGCTTCTCATTGTGGTGGCCTCTTTCATTGCAAAGCATGGGCTCTAGGCACACACGTTTCAGTAGTTGTGGCACACAGGCTCAGTAGCTGTGGCTCATGGTATCTAGAGCACAGGCTCAGTAGTTGTGGTGCACAGGCTTACTGTCTCCACAGCATGTGGGATCTTCCCGGACCAGGGATCGAACCCATGTCCCCTGCACTGGCAGGCAGATTCTTAACCACTGTGCCACCAGGGAAGTCCCGGAAACATAGTCTTAAATGACACATTAGATCAGTTGGACTTAGTAGATATCTCCCGGACACTCCAATCAAAAACTGTAGAATAAACATTTTTTTCAAGTGCACATAAAATGTTCTCCAGGATAGATCCCATGCTAGGCCACAAAACAAGTCTCACCAAATTGAAGAGGATAGAAATTATGTAAGGCATTTTCTCCAACCACAATGGCATGAAACTAGAAATCAATTACAGGAAGAAACACAGGAAAAACACAAATACGTGGAGACTAAACAACAAAAAAACTAATTGTTCAATGATAAAATCAAAGAGGAAATCAGAAAATACCTTGAGATAAATGAAAATAAAAACACAATTTTCCAAAATCTATGGGACACGGCAAAAGCAGTTCCAAGATGGAAGTTTATAGCAATACAGGCCTACCTAAAGATACAAGAAAAATATGGAATAAGCAATCTAACCTACCTTCTAAGGGAATTAGAAAAGGAATTAGAACAAACAAAGCCCAAAGTCAGAAGAAAGAAGGAAGTAATAAAGATCAGACAGGAAATAAATAGATAAAAATCAGACAGGAAATAAATCAAACAAACAAAAAAATCAATGAAAGCAAGAGCTGTTTTTTGAAAAGATAAACAAAACTGATATGCCTTCAGCTGGACTCATCCAGAAAAAAATAGAAAGGATCCAAATAAACAAAATAGGAAATGAAAGAGGAGAAATAACAACTAATGTCACAAATATAAAAAAAAATCATAAGTGACTACTATGAACAGTTATTTGCCCCCAAATTAGACAATCTAGAAAAATGGACAAACTTCTAGAAACATAAAGCTTCCAAGACTGAAAAAGGAAGAAATAGACAATCTGAATAGACCAATTACTAGTAGTGAAATTGAATTTGTAATCAACAAACTCCCAGCAAACAAGTCCAAGACCAGGCTGCTGAACCGGGGAATTCTATCAAACATGTAAGGAAGAACTAATACATATCCTTCTCAAACTATTCCAAAAAAAAAAAAAAAAAAAAAAAGAGGAGGGAACACTCCCAAATTCTTTCTACAAGGCAACCCATATACCCAAACCAGACAGACACTTTCTACAAGGCAACCCTGATACCCAAACCAGACAGACACTATGAAAAAAAAAGAAAAGAAAATTACAGTCTAATATCTCTGATGAATATAGATAAGAAAATCCTTAACAATATATTAGCAAACCAAATTTAACAATATATAAAAAGGATCATTCATCATGATTGAGTAGAATTTATTCCAGGGATGCAAGAATGGTTCAGTATCCTCAAATCAATCAACGTTATATACCACATTATCAAAAGTAAGGATAAAAATCACATGATCATCTCAACAGTCATAGAAAAGGCATTTGACAAAATTCAACATCAATTTATGATAAAAACTCTCATCAAAGTTGCTTAGAGGAAGCATATCTCAACATATTAAAGTCCACTTATGACAAACCCACAGCTAACATCATACTCAATGGTGAAAAGCTGAAAGCTTTTCCTCTGTAATCAAGAACAAGACAAGGTTGCCCACTCTTGCAGCTTTTTAACATAGTATTGGACGTCCTAGCCACAGCAATCAAACAAAAAATAGAAATAAAAGGAATCCAAATTGGAAAGGAGGAAGTAAAACTGTCACTGTTTGCAGATGACATAATGCTATACATAGAAAATTCTCACCAAGAAAACTACTAGAGCTCATCAATAAATTCAGTAAAGTTGCAGTATACAAAACTAATATACAAAAATCTCTTGTGTTTTTATACTCTAACAATGAACTGTCCAAAAGAGGAAACATCCCACTTACAATTGCATCTAAAAGAGTAATATACCTAGGTATAAAGCTATTGAGGGAGGTAAAGACCCATACTTGGAAAACTATAGGACTCTGATGAAAGAAATGGAAGATGACAAAACAGATGGAAAGATATACCATGTTCATGGATTAGAAGAATTAATATTGTCAAAATGACCACACTACCCAACAGAATCTATGGATTCAATGCAATCCCTATCAAAAATACCATTGGCATTTTTCACAAAACTAGAACAAATAATTTTAAAATTTGTATTGAAACACAAAACACCTTAAATAGCCAAAACAATCTTGAGAAAGAAGAGCAGAGCTGGAGGTATCATGCTCCCTGACTTCAGACTATACTACAAAGCTACAGTAATCAAAGCAGTATAGTACTGGCACAAAAACAGACACATAGATCAATGGAACAGAATAGAGAGCCCAGAAATAAACCCATACACTTATAGTCAATTAATCTACAACAAAGGAGGCAAGAATAAACAATGGAAAAAAGACAGTCTCTTCAATAAGTGGTTCTAGGAAAACTGGACAGCTACATGTAAAAAAAAAAAATGAAATTAGAACATTCTCTAACACCATATACAAAAATAAACTCAAAATGGATTAAAGAAAATATAAGATCAGAAACCATAAATTTCTAGAAGAAATCCTAGGCAGAACACTCTTTGACATAAATCATATCAATATTTTTTTGGATCTGTCTCCTAAAGCAAAGGAAATAAAAGCAAAAAAAAAAACCAAACAAAAAAACCCCAACCCTCCCCTACAACAACAACAACAATAAAGTGAGGCCTAATTAAATTTAAAAGGTTTGTCACAGAAAAGGAAATCATCAACAAAATGAAAGTACAACCTACTGAATGGGAGAAAATATTTGCAAATGATATGACCAATAAGGGGCTAATATGCAAAATACACAAAGAACTCATGCAACTCAACATAAAAAAAAAAAAAAAACCTGATTAAAAAATGTGCAGAAGACCTGAACAGACATTTCCAAAGAGGACATTCAGATGACCAACAGGCACATGAAAAGAAGCTCAACATTGTTAATCATCAGAGAGATGCAAATTAAAACCAACCACAATGAGATATCACGTTATACCTGTCAGAATGGCTATCATCAAAAAGAAGACAAATAACAAATGCTGGCAAGGATGTGGAGAAAAGGGCACCATTGTAAACTGTTGATGGGAATGTAAATTGGTACAGCCACTGTGGAAAACAGTATGGAGGTTTCTCAAAAAACTAAAAGTAGAACTAACATATGACTCAGCAATTCCATCCCTGGGTATATATCCGAAAAAAACAAAAACACTAATTTGAAAGACACACACACCCCAATGTTCATAGCAGCATTATTTAGAATTGCCAAGATATGTAAGCAACCTAACTGTCCATCAACAGATGAATGGATAAAGAAGTCGTATATCTATACAATGAAATATTACTCAGCCATAAATAAGAACGAAATTTTGCCATTTGTAACAACATTGATGGTCTTGGAGGGCATTACGCTAAGTGAAATAAGTCACACAGAGAAAGACAAATACTAAATGATGTCACTTGTATGTGGAATCTAAAGAATAAAACAAACTAGGGAATATAATAAAACAGAAACAGGCTCACAGATATAGAGAACAAACAAGTGGCTAGCAGTGGGGAAAGGGAAATGGGGAAAGGCAATATAGGGATAGGGAATTAAGAGGTACAAACTATTAGGTATAAAATAAATAAGCTACAAGGATATATTGTACAACACAGGGAATATAACCAATATTTTATAATAATTATAAATGGAATATAACCTTCAAAAATTGTGAATCACTATGTTGTACACTTGTAATTTATATAATATTGTACATCAACTATATTTCAATAAAAAAATTTTTAAAAGACTGTGTTTAGTCAGGGAAAAGGAGAATAATTTTGTCCTAGTTAAGGATATTTAAAGGTTGTTTAAAAATATAAAAAGAGGTAAATAAAGAACAAACCCTAAATGAATATAGAAAGTTAGAGAGAGAGAATCTTGTGTGGCCACACTGGTTAAATTGAATAAATTTATTTTAAGAGTTTTTAAAAACGAGCTTTAATCTCAATAGTGTTACAGTTCTCATGCAACACTGGAATTTTATTTCCTTTCTCAGTTAAAAGAACAAAGTTTTATTGGATTACTGTAGGTTTTTCTTTACCTGTTGAATAATCTGCCTAGAAAACAAAGATTCTGTGTTTTCTCAAAATAATTTCCTGTGCTTCATGTTGTCTTTCTTGGGTTTTTGATTACTTAAGAAAACTAAGTCTTCTCAGTATTAAAAGAGTTAAGGTTTTCTTTTACAATCATGTAATCTTCAATATTTATCTTTGAAATCTTTTATTGTTACTTTGATAAAACGGATAGCTAAGTATCATTTCACAGCAACCCATGATCTTATTTGATCAAGTGTTCAAAGCTTTTGACATTTTTGACAAATTTCCCAAAACAAATTTTAAATAAAGTCTTTTTCACTTAAAACTAACTTTAATATTTCCCAAAAGGCTCCTGGAAAATCTCAAAAGATTTTGTTTTCTGATTTTGTAAAAAAGAGAGATGTTGAACTCATTAGATTTATTTAATATGTTAAAATACATGAGAAATATTGTCAAATAAGAAGTAATATTAAGATTGGTTCAAGATGGTGGAGTAGTAGGATGTGCGCTCACTCCCTCTTGTGAGAGCACTGGAATCACAAATAACTGCTGAACAATCATCGACAGGAAGACACTGGAACTCACCCAAAAAGATACCCCACATCCAAAGACAAAGGAGAAGCCACAATGAGATGGTAGGAGGGGCGCTAACACAATAAAATCAAATCCCATAACTGCTGGGTAGGTGACTCACAAACTGGAGAACACTTATACCACAGAAGTCCACCCACTGGACTGAAGGTTCTGAGCCTCAGAATGGGCTTCCCAACTTGGGGGTCCAGCAATGGGAGGAGGAACTCCCAGAGAAACAGACTTTGAAGGCTAGCAGGATTTGATTGCAGGACTTCAATAGGACTGGGGGAAACAGAGACTCCACTCTTGGAGGGCACACACAAAGTAATGTGTGCGTCAGGACCCCATAGGAGACTGAACCAGACCTACTTGCTAGTGTTGGAGGGTCTCCTGCAGAGGTGGGGTGTGGCTGTGGCTCACTGTGGGGACAAGGACACTGGCAGCAGAAGTTCTGGGAAGTACTCCTTGGCATAAGCCCTCCTGGAGTCCACCATTAGATCCACCAAAGAGCTAGGTAGGCTCCAGTGCTGGGTCACCTCAGGCCAAACAACCATCAGGAAGGAAACTCAGCCCCCACCCATCAGCAGACAAGCAGGTTACAGTTTTACTGAGCTCTGCCCACCAGAGAAACACCCACCTCTACCCACCACCAGTCCCTCCCACCAGGAAGCTTGCACAAGCCTCTTAGATAGCCTTGTCTAGCAGAGGGCACAC
Organism: Balaenoptera musculus; assembly: GCF_009873245.2. NCBI lineage: Eukaryota > Metazoa > Chordata > Mammalia > Artiodactyla > Balaenopteridae > Balaenoptera > Balaenoptera musculus. The sequence continues at coordinate 61,998,537 of NC_045793.1, read as the reverse complement.
AGCAGAAGCAAGAAGAACTACAGTCCTGCAGCTTGTGGAACAAAAACCACATTCACAGAAAGACAGACAATATGAAAAGACAGAGGGCTATGTAGCAGATGAAGGAACAAGACAAAACCCTAGAAAAACAATTAAATGGAGTGGAGATAGGCAACCTTCCAGAAAAAGAATTCAGAATAATGATAGTGAAGATGATCCAGGACCTCGGAAAAACAATGGCTGCAAAGATCAAGAAGATGAAAAAAAGTTTAACAAAGACCTAGAAGAATTAAAGAATGAACACCTAGAAGAGTTAAAGAACAAACAAACAGAGATGACCAATACAATAACTGAAATGAAAAATACAATAGAAGGAATCAATAGCAGAATCACTGAGGCAGAAGAACGGATAAGTGACCTGGAAGCCAGAATGGTGGAATTCACTGCTGCAGAACAGACTGAAGAAAAAAGAATGAAAAGAAATGGAGACAGCCTAGGAGACCTCTGAGACAACATTAAACACACCAACATTCGCATTATAGGGGTCCCACAAGGAGAAGAGAGAGACAAAGGACCTGAGAAAATATTTGAAGAGATTATAGTTGAAAACTTCCCTAACATGGGAAAAGAAATAGTCACCCAAGTCCAGGAAGAACAGAGAGTCCCAAGCAGGATAAACCCAAGGAAACACACCAAGACACATAGAATCAAACTGACAAAAATTAAAGACAAAGAAAAATTATTAAAAGCAACAAGGGAAAAATGGCAAATAACATACAAGGGAACTCCCATAGGGTTAACAGCTGATTTCTCAGCAGAAACTCTACAAACCAGAAGGGGGTGGCAAGATATATTCGAAGTGATGAAAGGGAAGAACCTACAACCAAGATTACTCTACCCAGCAAGGATCTCATTCAGATTTGACAGAGAAATCAAAAGCTTTACAGACAAGCAGAAGCTAAGATAATTCAGACCACCAAACCAGCTCTACAACAAAGGCTAAAGGAACTTCTCTAAGTGGGAAGCACAAGAAAAGAAAAGGACCTACAAAAAACAAACCCAAAACAATTAAGAAAATGGTAATAGGAACATACATATTGATAATTACTTTAAATGTGAATGGATTAAATGCTCCAACCAGAAGACACAGGCTTGCTGAATGAATACAAAAACAAGACCCATATATATGCTGTCTAAAAGAGACCCACTTCAGACCTAGGGACACATACAGACCGAAAGTGAGGGGATGGAAAAAGATATGCCATACACTTGGAAATCAAAAGAAAAGCTGGAGTAGCAATACTCATATCAGATAAAATAGACTTTAAAATAAAGAATGTTACAAGAGACAAGGAAGGACACTACATAATGATCAAGGGATCAATCCAAGAAGAAGATATAACAATTATAAATATATATGCATGTAACGTAGGAGCACCTCAATACATAAGCAAATGCTAACGGCTGTAAAAGAGGAAATCGACAGTAACACAATAATAGTGGGGGACTTTAACACCTCACTTACACCAATGGACAGATCATCTAAAATGAAAATTAATAAGGAAACAGAGGCTTTAAATGACACAATAGACCAGATAGATTTAATTGATTTTTATAGGACATTCCATCCAAAAACAGCAGATTACACTTTCTTCTCAAGTGCGTATGGAACATTCTCCAGGATAGATCACATCTTGGGTCACAAACCAAGCCTCAGTAAATTTAAGAAAACTGAAATCATATCAAGCATCTTTTCCAACCACAACGCTATGAGGTTAGAAATAAATTACAGGGAAAAAACATAAAAAACACAAATACATGGAAGCTAAACAATACCTTACTAAATAACCAAGAGATCACTGAAGAAACCAAAGAGGAAATCAAAAAATAGCTAGAGACAAATGACAACAAAAACACGATGATCCAAAACCTATGGGATGCAGCAAAAGCAGTTCTAAGAGGGAAGTTTATAGCAATACAATCCTACCTCAAGAAACAAGAAAAATCTCAAATAAACTATCCAACCTTACACCTAAAGGAATGAGAGAAAGAAGGTCAAACAAAACCCAAAGTTAGTAGAAGGAAAGAAATCATAAAGATCAGATCAGAAATAAATGAAATAGAAACAAAGAAAACAATACAAAGATCAATAAAACTAAAATCTGGTTCTTTGAGAAGATAAAAAATATTGGTAAAGTTTTAGCCAGACTCATCAAGAAAAAGAGGGAGAGGACTCAAATCAATAAAATTAGAAATGAAAAAGGAGAAGTTAAATGGACACCGCAGAAATACAAAGCATCATAAGAGACTCCTACAAGCAACTCTATGCCAATAAAATGGACAACCTGGAAGAAATGGACAAATTCTTAGAAAAGCACAACCTTCCAAGAGTGAACCAGGAAGAAATAGAAAATATGAACAGACCAATCACAAGTAATGAAATTGAAACTGAGATTAAAAGATCTTCCAACAAACAGAAGTCCAGGACCAGATGGCTTCACAGGTGAATTCTATCAAACATCAAAAGAAGACCTAACACTCATCTTTCTCAAACTCTTCCAAAAAATTGAAGAGGAAGGAATACTCCCAAACTGATTCTATGTGGCCACCATCACCCTGATACCAAAACCAGACAAAGATACTACAAAAAAAGAAAATTACAGACCAATATCACTGATTAATATAGATGCAAAAATCCTCAACAAAATACTAGCAAACAGAATCCAACAATACCTTAAAACGATCATACACCATGATCAAGTGGGATTTATCCCAGGGATACAAGGATTCTTCAATATACACAAATCAATCGGTGTGATACATCATATTAACAAATTAAAGAATAAAAACCATATGATCATCTTGATAGATGCAGAAAAAGCTTTTGACAAAATTCAACACCCATTTATGATAAAAAAATGGGTTTCTCCAGAAAGTGGGCATAGAGGGAACCTACCTTAACATAATAAAGGCCATATATGACAAACCCACAGCAAACATCCTTCTCAGTGGTGAAAAACTGAAAGCATTTCCTCTAAGATCAGGAACAAGACAAGGATGTCCATTCTCGCCACTATTATTCAACATAGTTTTGGAAGTCCTAGCCACGGCAATCAGAGAAGGAAAAGAAATAAAAGGAATACAAATTGGAAAAGAAGAAGTAAAACTGTCACTGTTTGCAGGTGACATGATACTATACATAGAGAATCCTAAAGATGCCACCAGAGAACTGCTAGAGCTAATCAATGAATTTGGTAAAGTTAAAGGATACAAAATTAATGCACAGAAATCTCTTGCATTCCTATACACTAATGATGAAAAATCTGAAAGAGAAATTAAGGAAACACTCCCATTTACCATTGCAACAAAAAGAATAAAATACCTAGGAATAAACCTACCTAAGGAGGTAAAAGACCTGTACTCAGAAAACTATGACACTGATGAAAGAAATCAAAGATGACACAAACAGATGGAGAGATACACCATGTTCTTGGATGGGAAGAATCAATATTGTGAAAATGGCTATACTACCCAAAGCAATCTACAGATTCAATCCAATCCCTATCAAATTATTAATGGCATTTTTTTACAGAACTAGAAGAAAAAAATCTTAAAATTTGTATGGAAACACAAAAGACCCCAAATAGCCAAAGCAATATTGAGGGAAAAAAACAGAGCTGCAGGAATCATACTCCCTGACTTCAGACTATACTACGAAGCTACAGTAATCAAGACAATATGGTACTGACAAAAACCCAGAATATAGATCAGTGGAACAGGATAGAAAGCCCAGAGATAAATCCACGACCTATGGTCAATTAATCTATGACAAAGGAGGCAAGGATATACAATGGAGAAAAGATAGCCTCTTCAATAAGTGGTGCTGGGAAAACTGGACAGCCATATTTAAAAGAATGAAATTAGAACACTCCTTAACACCATACACAAAAATAAACTCAAAATGGATAAAAGACCAAAATGTAAGACCAGACACTATAAAACCCTTAGAGAAAAACATAGGAAGAACACTCTTTGACATAAATCACAGCAAGATTTTTTGTGACCCACCTCCTAGATTAATGGAAATAAAAACAAAAATAAACAAATGGGACCTAATGGAACTTAAAAGCTTTTGCACAGCAAAGGAAACTATAAACAAGATGAAAAGACAACTGTCAGAATGGGAGAAAATATTTGCAAATGAATCAACAAAGGATTAATCTCCAAAATATATAAACAGCTCATGCAGCTCAATATTAAAAAAACAAACAACCCAATCAAAAAATGGGCAGAAAACCTAAATAGACATTTCTCCAAAGAAGACATACAGATGGCCAAGAGGCACATGAAAAGCTGCTCAACATCATTAATTATTAGAGAAATGCAAATCAAAACTACAATGAGGTATCACCTCACACTGGTTAAAATGGGCATCATCAGAAAATCTACAAACAACAAATGCTGGAGAGGGTGTGGAGAAAAGGGAACCCTCTTGCACTGTTGGTAGGAATGTAAATTGAAACAGCCACTATGTAAAACAGTATGGAGGTTCCTTAAAAAGCTAAAAATAGAATTACCATATGACCCAGCAATCCCACTACTGGTCACATACCCAGAGAAAACCAAAATTCAAAAAGACACATGTACGGCAATGTTCATTGCAGCACTATTTACAATAGCCAAGTCATGGAAGCAACCTAAATGCCCATTGACAGACAAATGGATAAAGAAGATGTGGTACATATATACACTGTCATACACTGTGAAGTAAGTCAGAAAGAGGAAATCAAATATTGGATATTAATGCATATATGTGGAATCTAGAAAAATGGTACAGATGAACTGGTTTGCAAGGCAGAAATAGAGACACAGATGTAGAGAACAAATGTATGGACGCCAAGGGAGGAAAGCAGGGTGGTGGTGGGATGAATTGGGAGATTGGGCTTGAAATATATACACTAATATGTATAAAATAGATAACTAATAAGAACCTGCTGTATAAAAAAAACCCCAAAATTCAAAAAAAAGTAATATTAAATATTTATATTTGAATGGGTATATGTTACTAATATAAATGTTTCAGAAACTGTCTTGTATACAAATTGAATTGTATATAAATTCCTAGAATTTTGTCAATGTACTTACTCTTTGTAATCAGTCATAATTCCAGTTATTATCTTAAAATGTTGTATGCCAAAGAAATAACCAAATTTCTTTGTCAATTGCATTATAACAAATTCTCAAAAGATCTTTAGCCACAGCTATTTTCATCACTGTCTTTCGTCATTCACAGTTATTGTTTTCTGAGGCTTTTCCAAAAGCTTCTGCAATCAACTATAGGCAAAAGTGCTCCATCTTCAAAGAGATTCATGGAAAGGACACTGACAAGTGCTTTAGAGTACAGGTTTCTGATAACCTTAAACCCACACCACTGAACTGGATAAGAATTTTCAGAACTCTAATAAAGAAACTGATGGATTCATAAAACTGCTAATCCAAGATAAAGCAGAACAAGAGTTAATTACATGGGACAAAGTGAACTGATAAGGATAAATATAATTTTTAAATGATTTTTTGTTTGAAACATTGCCGTTTCTTTAATTTTTTGCTTAAGGAAATCTTTTTTTCTTTTCCCTTAAGCAATCTATAAACTACAACAATTTGGTGGATTATATGTTTGTAAACAAAATGAAACATTTTTCTCCCTAGCTGATTTCTTTAGCATTCAGAAACTCTTATTGAATATTCTTATTTTCATGGAAATATAGTGATTTGCATAAGTTCATTAAGAATATGTTTTCCTTATAACAGGATACAATTGGAAACATCAGTTATATTGCCAAGGCTTTGACTGGAATGTCATATTTGAGAATGATATGCACAGAATCAGATATGACCACACAGATATAAGAAACTAAGATTGACTTCATGGGGCCAATGCTTACAAAACCCTCTTGGAATATCGGCCTGGTACTTGGCTTACAGGGTGCCCAGCCTAATGGGTTTGTAAAGGTCACTTCCTGGCAGACCCAGGACTTCAGGCTATCTTGGGAGCCTTGAGAAGAGAGGAATTCACCTGAACCTGTAGGTACTGAAGGTGAAGTCTGGTGGTGTGGTCCTGATGTAGCTTGTTAGCCTTAAGAGGCTTTTAAAAGTTCAATCTGAGATTCCTTATTAAAGTTCCAACAAAGCAGACCTTAAAAAAGCCTATATGATAAATCACTATTCTTGCTGCACGTTGTATATAATCAGGCCAGCTCTAATGAGACGAGACTTAGTTTGCAAACAAATTACTCTCAGTGAGGATATCTTTGATAAAAATGGGGGGTGATTATAGAGCAAAAATTCTGTTTCAATGAAAACTTTAGCATACCCTTGTGGGTTATTGAACAGTGCCTTGTTCACTGACTTAGAACTTCTGGGAAACTGGCTTTTGCCATTTTGTGCATTTTGCCAGTAGTTAACATTTCCAAATTTTCCTCTAACCCTCTTGACTTAATATCACTGAAAACTAAAAAAACTGCCTTTTTTTTTCTGAGGTCCTGCAAGCTGAAGCTGGATGACTTGATATAAACTTCAAAGAAATCACCAAAACAGATCATGCATGGACAACCTTCATACTTCCTGCTGTGTAGGCCACTCAGAAAGTTCACCAGAACATCTGATGCCATCATCAGAAACATTCAAACTGCAAACAAAAGAATTCTTCAGGTTGCCACTGCCTGTCCTCACGCTACGTCTAAAGCGGTTTCGAGCCCAATATCTAAAAATCTTCTCAACTGATTGCCCTCTGAACTCAAAACAGAGTTTAGGGCTTCCCTGGTGGCGCAGTGGTTGAGAATCTGCCTGCTAATGCAGGGGACACGGGTTCGAGCCCTGGTCTGGGAAGATCCCACATGCCGCGGAGCAACTAGGCCCGTGAGCCACAACTACTGAGCCTGCACGTCTGGAGCTTGTGCTCCGAAACAAGAGAGTCTGTGATGGTGAGAGGCACGCGTGCCGCGATGAAGAGTGGCCCCCACTTGCCACAACTAGAGAAAGCCCTCGCACAGAAACGAAGACCCAACACAGCCAAAAATAAATAAATAAATAAATAAATTTAAAAAAAAAAAACAGAGTTTATAGTTTCTTCTAATCATGAAAACTTTGCTTTTCTTTTGTTTTCATAGAAATGCCCCGCATTAAGTACCTGATTACCCACACCATAGAGAGGCCTAATTTAGATGGGCCTCTGCTACTTCCACCAACATCACCATCTTCTGAAACAAGACACAACTGTTTAGTTGAACTGAACTATTCTCAGGACTAAGAGACTGGTTCAATGAGATATGAAAAAATCTACCAACTCAGCTTCTGGACTATAAAACTTCTTGGGGAAGTTTCAAAGGGAGTGAATGAAGGGTGGCAGAACATGCCACCCCAAAATATACCACTTTGGTATAAGGATAATTTTGCATTCAATGTACTTGAGAAATAGCAGAAGCAAGGACACTCTGACCTCCCCCTTTTCTTCCTGAAAACAGGAGATAAAAGTCCCATGTGATGATGGCCTCCCTACAGCAGGAGGAAAGAAACATTCCTGTCACCAGAGACGGATTAAGGCCAAGAGAAATGTGGTCAATCATCCCTTGGTATCTGCCTCACCAGGCAGACTGGTTCCAGGACTCCCACTGATACCAAAATCCATGGATGCTCAAGTCCCTTATATACAATGGTGTAGTACAGTCAGCTCTCTGTATCTGTGGGTTCTGAAATTTGATCCATGGTTGAATCTGTGGATGCAGGACCCAGGAATACAGAGGGGAAACTGTAGAAATAGACTCTGCTAAAATAATTATCATCTTCTTTACTCTCCAGATACGTCTTACTTCCTTTTTCACAATTACTACTCTGCTCAACCTAATATATAAGTACTTGGGAGCTTGAGATTAGCAGATGCAAACTAGTATACATAGGATGGATAAACAACTAGGTCCTACTGTATAGCACAGGGAACTATATTCAATATCCTGTGATAAACCAGAATGGAAAAGAACCTGAAAAAGAATGTATATACAGGTATAACTGAGTTACTTTGCTGTACAGAGAAATTAACACAACATTGTAAATCAACTATACGTCAATACAATTTTTTTAAAAGTACTTGGGTGGACCTACTTGCTTTTTTGGGTCTTCATTGTCTTGTGGAGACTCTCCTGTACATGTAAAATAAAACTTGCATGTTTTTTTCTATTAATCTGCCTTATATCAGTTTAGTTCCTAGACCAGCCACAGAACCTAGAAGTTCTAGGATAGAAGGAAGTTTTTCCTCCCCTACTCTACTCAGTAGAAAATAAAGGTTATATGAATATATGACCCCATCATATACAGCTGTCTTGTTTCTGTTGTCTCTACTTGCACATTTTAAATTCCCAATGGTCAGACCCCAGAACTCTTTAGCTTTAAACATGGTACCGAGCCTAACTTGGGATCGTGGAAATAGCAAGCTCTTAATACAGATGTTGATTGATTTACCTATCATTTTGTGCTCATTCAAAAGACATCTGCTATGTCTCTCTTCTGCAGAGATATGAAGACTTTTTATTCTGTGGAATAACTGACTAGAGCATAAGAACTAAGGTCAATCTCGTTCTCCCATCCATTCTTATTTGCTACTAGAATTAAAGCCTCATCAGATGGTGTGACTCAATGTGGTGATGCTAAAAATGTTACATCTCAGAGTCCTGTCTAACTACTGGGCATCTCCACATGTCCTCTGCTGTCATCATAACCTTTGCTGCCCAAAGCAGAACTCATGGTTTCCTCACCCCGCTTTCTCTTTTAGTCCCTATGTCAGCTGGGGATCTGGATTGGGGAGAGCATCTTCTCTCACCATCGGCCACGGTGAGTCAGAATTAGGGAGGAGCACCGGGCATGACACACATCGATGTCAGGCTGATGGAGGACAGCTGGCTTGGCAAGGTGTGAGAAAGACGCAAACAGCACTGCCTTAGACCACGCTGACTTCCAGGCACATACAAGTCACTCAGTCTTCAACTTTGACATTACGATGGAATATTTGTCAAGGTAGCGGGAGAGAACATATTTGACTTCAGAGTTGTACCTGTAACTTCTGATCATTTAAATATATGCTGTGTGGGACTCCATTTGTGCTCTTGCCCAGCCCCCATACATTTTAATAAGGTCAGAGTAAAGGCTAGCTGTGGAGCTGACAACTTCCTACTTGAACCTGGAGGTGCTATGGACAGGAGATTCTGGCTTGTTGTGAGATGTCTGAGGCTTTCTTTTTCAGACTTGAGGGGATAACCAGAGAAAACCAAAAGCAGACAGGAGTTGAATTACCCAAGCAATCTTCCTGTCTGCTCTCTCTTAGGTTCAAGGGCTTCCCACACCCCTCTGCTTAATGGTAAAATTGAACAGGGGAGTGAGGATGGCTCAGATGGGGTCACAAATGGAATGGAGACTGCGAAAATGCATGCGACCCAAGAGAAATTTGGGGACTTACTTGCTTACTTTTGAGAGAACAGTACCAGTCTAGCAAAATGGAGGCTTTGGGAAGTAAGACCTGGAGGGAGTGGGGAGAAAGGAGGAGCTTGATGCCTGGAAAGCAAATGCACACAGGGCGCTTTCAGTGGCCTAGGGGATGTCCCCATGGTCACATCCAGAAGGTTTAGGCAGTGATGTCAGGGCTTTATTAAGGTGTAAGGGATGAAAGAGCCAGAGAGGACATGCGCATGTGTGTTTTTGGTGGGGGGAGTGGGAGGGTTGACTTTTCCATCCCCATCTCCTACATCTGTACTGTTTAGGTTTTATCACTGGAAATGCTGGTAAAGAGCTGCTTGACTGTGTGTGTTGGCAGGGGTGGGGGGAGGTGGGCATCATCTTAGACAAGACGCCCATCAGAAGAGGGAGTAGAGTAGTCCTGCAATCTCTGCTCCCTCCTTTCGCAAGAGCAGGCACTGGAGACCTATTCTAGCCAAGAGGGACAGCTACACATCACTGGCCTAGAGATGAGAAGACTAATGGGATCATGGATCTGAAATGCAGAGCTGACCAACCTTCCTCTCTGCCTCCATGGCCCCCAAAGTGGCATGTCACCTAAAGCAGGATGCAAGGTGGTCTATTGGGTTCAAGAAAAATAGAATTTCTACTTTAAATTTTCCCTTTAAAATGTCTGTTTTTGTACACCATTTTAAAAATGTACAACATGTTAGTACATTAATAATTAAGTATATACATACCGCATGCTCTAAATTTTTTTTTTACAGATGGTGTGGACATTCAAAAATTTGAAGGCCATGGTCCTAGTAGATAAAGTTTAAACTCCCTTTGCACAGCATACAAGAAGTCCTGGCATGATTTGGCTGCACCCATGCTCCACCTTTCCCGCTCAAGCAATTGTAAACTGTGTATAGCTCCAGAACACATCAGGACGTGAGGAAAGCAGAGGATAGGACAGTGGGAAAAGCTAAGCAAAGATGAAGTTCTGCTAATGTCCATTCTTAGCTTGCTCCCATGGGGATAGTAAAAGGAATCACAAAATTATCCTACCTTTAGGCACGGGGCCAGGTTTGTGCCTGCCTGTATCAGTCAGCCCTTGCCCAGGGATGCCGTTGGAGGAAAGCAAAACCTTTCAGGCACTTCCAGGCTAGGGAATACTCATCAGCTGAGGGCAATTCTCTGGAGAAGGGTGCCTCTGTGAGCTGTAGTGGAGAGCTTTCACAGCAGCTGGGGAATTCAGTGAGCCAATCTGGTTAAGGGAGGGGATGGGGTGAATGAAGTACCCAACAGCACTACTACATTTTGCCACACTGATATCTACAGATCTGTAAGTACCTTTACAGAAATGATAATCGTGTGAGAAAACTACCATTTTATTCTCCATCAACACACTAATTGTAAACTTGATAACTTGTAGCCTTGAGGCTTTTTTTCTTTTCCTTTAAACATGGTTCTATTTTGGCTAGCTAGACTTTTTAAAACCTGGCTTTTTTCCCTAAATACTTTAGTCTCTAAGTTTTCCTTTGTACCTGGCTAATTTCTTTTCACAGTTATGACTTACCTCAGATGCCAATTTTTCTGGGAAGCCTTCCCCGATCCTTCTAAAGCTGGGATGTTCTCCTGCTACTCAGTTCTCATAAAACTTCATATATTCCTATATCATTATGTTATGGCAATGTTGTAGGATTATCCCACAATGTGTCTGAATCACTCAGGGCTTGGTCAGGAAAACAGAAGCCACTCCATGTTTTCTGGGCATACAGGGTTTGCTACAGGAATTAGGGGCTTACTTGACTGTAGGAGGATCTGAGGGAGTAATGAAGTATGGGAAGCCGCTGCAGAGGGGAAGGAAGGAGGCTGACACTGAAGAAGATCTGGCCCAAAGTAACAATGCAGATGGTTCTTGCAAACTCACCAGGAAGCTGCTGGGACTCTTAAGGATCTCGGAGAAGCACTCTCACAGCCTCAGGGCGCAGCAGCCGCACGGGTGGTCCCCAAGAGCTCCCCAGGGAGCTGCTGTGCATCTCTCATCTGCTCATGAGTCCGGCTGCCGCTGCCAGTGGAGAATACAGCTTCTCTTCCTCTTCCGCCTTCCAAATCTCCAGCAATTTCCTCTTACAGGCAGCTCCACATCCCAGGGAAGGGAATTCTGAGAGGAGACCTTAAAGGGGATGGTGGTGCTGCTGAGTTAACAACAGATCATGCAGTGCAGTAGCCCATGATAGATTATGAGCTTCTCCCCAGCTGGAGAATGTATCTTATTCATTTCTATCTTCTTGGTGCCTGGAAGTTCCTGGAAATTAGAGGTACCCATGAAATGTTTATTAAACGATTGAATAAGTGAATGCAGAGGACAACAGCTCCCTGCAACCAGATGCTTTTGGCTGTATTCTAAATGATGCTATGAGAGATCAGTGGTCGATCTCCAGAAGAACCTTATATTCCATAACACATGGTAGTGATAATTAGTAATTCAGGATATCTTTCCCATGCTGACCCAAATCGCCAAATTTCTGAAATCTAAAATCCTAGATAGGAAGGAGCCTTTGCAATTCAGTGCACTGAAACTGGTAAGGAATGTTAGGTCAGGGAGCCATTCTCCACCATATTGCCTCTCTGACTTTCTTGAGTTCCTTCCAGTTCCTGAAAACCATGTGCATGTTTAGAAAAATACCACTAGGTGGCACTCTTGCTTCTTTGCCGTAGTGGGTTATTGCCTTTTCTAGACAAGGGAATTGAGTGTAACTGAGAAAGAAATGTTACTTTTTAAAAGCAACTAAACTGTTCCTCAAATTATAACTACAAAATTGACGTTAGCTGACATAAAATACATACCTCTTCAAACAAGAGCCAAAACAAACATAAAAATCAAAGAGCCTAACATCCTCATCTATAATGTTTTCACCATTTCAGAATTACAAGTGGCACTAGAATCTTGTTCTGTTAAGTGTTCCCAGGGGTTCGTTTCCCCATTTACACTGTCCCTGCTTCCCATGCAAGGTGGGATGATTCAGAAGCTTACTGTCTTACTTCCAAAGTCTATGGTGCAGACAGGGCGGAGAGTGTGGGGGAAACTTTTTTTTTTAACACAGCAGGTTAGTATGCACTTAAATTAGTTCAAATTATGGCTAGGAAACAGCTGATCATGATAAATAGAGGCAAAGTTGCTACAGTACATGTAGAAATCTTTTCCTTTAAAATCTAAAAATTTCTTCCTAACTAAATTAAGTCTTTCTCTGTGACTTTTTACACTTTTTTTTTTAAGCATAAAAGAAGTACTTATTCATTGACTAAAACTCAGGGAAAAGAAGGTAGGTAAAGAGAAAAAGAAAAAAATTATTAATCTCAGCCCCAATAATGAATAAACATTTTAGTGAGTGTTTTCATAGTCCCATAGTCCTTTATTAATCATTCATTTATATATGTGATTGACTTGGTAGACTCAATACACACTCTATGTTCCAGGCACCATGCTAGGTTTTGACCCTGCAAAGGAAAACAAGATAGACAATCCCTCTCAACAAAGGAGACATAGCACCTCTCTCTCCGTCTTTCACTGTCTCTATAAATATATGTTTCCATATAAATATATATATATCTGTCTCTATATGCTTATACATACACTTATATATACATACATGCACTTATATATATATATATTTTCCAAAAAAGGTATTATATTATACATATTGTTTTGTATCCTGATTTTTTTCCTTAATAATATCCTAAGATTATTTTCCATACTATTAAATGTTTTTCAAAGGCATTATTTTTCGTTCATAATATTTTATTTTCTAGATACTCAATAGTTTTTAATCGAATATTCCTCTTCTTGAAAATGTAAGTTGTATTTACTTTGTTACTATAAAAATAATGATTCAAGGAGCAACATTGTAGCCAAATCTTTGCTCACAACCACAGTTGTATTCCTAGTGTAAATCCCCAAAGTTTGGATTGATGGATTAAATGAATTGCAAAATTTTAAAGCTTTCATAGCTATGGCTAAATTTCCTTCATAAGGGCTACATCAATTTTGGTCTCTATTTGCTCATGCCTTTGAATCCTCCACCAATATTGAGTATTTTCATCTAAATAAAGTTTTCAATTTTATAATAATAAATAATACTTTAAAATAATACTTCTTTTTGTTTTAATTTATGTGGCTTATGCTAATTGGTTTATTAATGAGTTTGAATATTTTTCTTATGTTATTAACCATTTTTCTCATTTTTGAATTTCTTGCTGATTTCCTCTGTCCAGTTATCTATTGGGCATTAGTTTTTTTCTAATGCCCAATAGATATGTAGGGATTCTTTATACTTTAAAGTTATTAACTCCTGCAAATATGTTTCTGGTTTGTCATTTGTCTTTTATTGTTATTATTTTGGTCATATACAATTTAACATTTTAAAGTTTGTAACTTTAGACCCTCTATTAGGCATTTAGCGAAAGGTAGAAGCAGAGATGAGTATTTTTATGGTTCTGTACAAATTATCCTCTAGATTCGGCTTTCCTTTTTATCTTTGGTTTAGAATTTCTCTAGAGAATCATTGACCATACAATAGGGAAATAACTTATTAAATCCATCAACTCTAGTGAGAAACCTTACCAAGATATTCTTTATTGGGAAAGAGGGCAGAATTTTTGCCCTAGGGACAATTTTGAAATACGTGGGAGCATTTCTGATTGTCATATGACTGGAAAATTCTACTGACACTTTGCAGAGGGCATCCAGGAATGCTAAACATCCTGCAATGCACAGAATGAGGAATTTTTCTTCCTGAGTGCCAATAGTAGCTTCCATTGAGAAACACAGAGTTAGACTATCATCCAACCATCTTAAACAAAAATACTATTTAAAATACTTAATAAAAATACTTGAAAACATTATACCAAAACATGTTTTCAGTTGATATATGCTAGCATTTTCTCCACACTGTATTTATGTATGCAAACTTAATGAATTGGAACACATCAATTCCCTGCTCTAATAATAGGTAACAGACTTCAGTTGAATATGGGTATCAGAGAGATATTTGGCATATGACTGGTTATCATTTTGGCTTATCAAGAAAGTTATACTGCTGGTTTGCTCAGGAAGACTTGCAGAGGGAGCTGAAATAAGTGAACTGGATTTGTTAACCGAGAGTAATGATGCTCCAAAAGAATTCTGTTAGGGGACACATCTATTCCCCATTCACCTCTTGCCTTCCATTCTATAGTCACCAGTAAAGACTGTGACCCCAGGGTGGCCAGTGCAACTGCTTTTGCTCAGTTTTAGTCTTCTGTTTGCTCTGGGTGTTGTTTGTTCCAATACCAATGTTGAGGGCAGGAAATAACCAAGTCTGGTTTCTCTGTGAGTGTTTTGTTCTCTGGAAATACAATTATTTTGTTCATTTGAAATTGCCTCTGATCAAGCAGGTTGGTATAAACCAGAGTTTTTTGATTGCCTGCAGATGGCAGTGATTATTAACTTGTCATTCTAAATGAAAGGTGTGGGTTTTACCTAAGAGTTCTAGAGTGCTATACTAATGGCAGAGTTTACTGTGTTCTAATAAAAATTAGATTCACATGCTGCCTTTGACGAAGAGAGCTGCATTTATATGCTAAACGTAATGTCATTTAAAATATTAGGTAACTAGACATGGAACACAGAAGACATTAAATTAATATACTTTACCAGATTATGCAAAACATTGAATAGTGACAAAAGAGTTTAAGGGCAGGATTTGATTACTGTGGCCAAACTCAAGTAATATATCTTGGAAAATTTGATTCCAAAATATACTTAAATCATGATAAACTTTGTGCTCTAAGTTTTACCTCCAGAACAAGATATAGCAGTAAGAGTTGAAGACATTGGCAAGATACATTCTGGAATACAGACAACAATGCTGTCCAAATGGAAGGAATCATCAAAAGGCAATGGAAAGAAAACTGCGAATACGATCATCTTCTTACATAAGCTCTTGGAAAATATATGCAATTCTAAGGTCATGAGGAAGACACAGTGTAGCTGCAGAAGTCTGAAAAGAGTCCACTAAAATGGTCAAGGGAAATGAATAGGAATCATGTGTAGTTCGACTCAAAAGGTAGATCTTCATCAAAACGATAAAGGAGTGGGAATGTGATCAGAATTATTTTTTCATGGTCATTGGGTATTGCTTTACATTCAAAAGGGTAATATAGGGCATTTAAAGAGAAGGGCTGCTTTCAGTTGTGTAGATTCATGAAGCCTGTGTATCAAGAGTGTGTAGAAGATAGAAACACAAACATGTTCAAGGCGATATACCCAAATATGTTGTTTGCTAATAACTTATAAAGGGAAGAACATGGAAGTTTGGGGGAATACATCCTTGCTCTTCTAAGTCTAAACTAATTGAATGAAGATAACTCTGCCTTTCTATAAACTACTCTTCGTTTTAGAAATTAGACCACCTGAGCTGGAAGGACTTCAAGTCAGACTCAGTGCTAATGATCACATTCCTATTTTCATCAGAATGACAAATCAGTTTAGAAAGGTAAATCCAAAGCATTGTACTATCATGAATACAGAAAATTTACAGGTATATTGAATAGGTTACTGGAGGTATTCAGAGGAGGCTGGACACGATCTTGTTGGAGATGCCAGAGATCTGTGCATTAGATGTGACCAGATTAGATTTGTAATTCTATGACTTGTTCTTTTAAAAGAGAGGAAAGTGAGGATCAAGATTATAAGTGGGAAAAAAAAAAAAAACATTGTAAGTGGGATGAACCTGAATATGAAATGTTTTGATTTAGCATAGCTATCTAGACAATGGAGCTGCCAAGTCTCTTCGTTTCCTTTGTTTCCCTCTCTCTATACTAACGAGACAAAATTTCCTCATTATTTATTCAGTAGATATTTATCAAACTGCTACTCTGAGCCAGTATTATAGGTCAACAGTAGTCTCTTGATACATGTTTATTTAGTAGGTAAATTATGGTAATTGTAATAAGACAAAGAAGATGAAATCATAGTTTCCATCCTCACGTGGACAGAAAGAAATTAATGAGGAAGAAAGGAACAGAACCGAAAGGATGGGATATAGATCTACTAAAGAAATAACTATAATATACCATAAATTTCCCTAAGTATTGCTTTAATATTAATACACAAATTTGGAAATGTTGTGTCTTCATTTTCATTCTGTTCAAAATACTTTAAAAAAATTATTTATTTAATTGATTTATTTTTGGCTGCGTTGGGTCTTTGTTGTGGGCTTCTCATTGCGGTGGCTTCTCTTGCTGCGGAGCACGGCCTCTAGGCGTGCGGGCTTCAGTAGTTGTGGCTCGCCGGCTCTAGGTTGCAGGCTCAATAGTTGTGGTGCATGGGTTTAGTTGTTCTGCAGCATGTGGGATCTTCCCGGACCAGGGCTTGAACCCATGTCCCCTGCATCGGCAGGCTGATTCTTAACCACTGCGCCACCAGGGAAGCCCCAAAATACTTTTGAATTTGCCTTTTGATTTCTTCTTTGACCCATGGGTTTCTTAGATGAGTGTTAGTTAGTTTTCAAATATTTGGTGATTCTCCAGATTTCTTTCTGTTATTGATATCCTAATTTAATTCCATTGTGGTCAGAAAACATACTTTGTATGAGTTGAATTCTTTTTTTTTTTTTTTTTTTTTTTGGCCCAAGCACATATACTTTCCATGTTATTAAAAGGAAATGTGAGTTTCCAAGAGTTGAATTCTTTTAAATGTATTGAGGATATGTTTGTTTGTTTTGGTGGATGACTGTACAGAATGGGATTCTTTGGATTTGGATAGTCACTTAGTATGTTTTCAAGTTAAGTAAAACTAGGTGCTAGCTGCTCTAGCATACAACCCCCAAATTCCTGTGTCTTAACAAAATAAATGTTTTGATTTTTTTCATAGTCCGAAGAGTGTATGATGGACACCTTTTCCTGTGACGATTCAGGCACCTAGACTCCTTTATTTGGTGGCTCTGTCATGCTCTAGGGTATTCTCAAATTTCTATGCTGGAAGCTCTGCATTCAGCTGCTTAGTGAGTAAAGAGAAAGAACATGGAAGATCACATGAGAAGTTCAAGAAGTCAGGCCTGGAAGTGCTTTAATTGCTTCTACTCACTTTCCATTAGCTGGAGCTCAATCACATGGCCCAACCTAATATTAAGGAGGGCAGGAAATATTGTTTAGGTGTGTTCTCAAGAAGAGGAGGAAAAACGTGGATATTGAGCAGTTCCAGAATTCTCTAATGCAATAAATTTAGAATTATCTGGAGCTAGGTTGTCTTATATGAAGGCATATATTTCTCAATCTCTTAAGCTTTCTGAAGTTGTTTACTCCTTTCATCTCTAAATAAAACATCTCAGTATTTCTTCCTGTATAATTGCAAAAAATTGCAATGAAGTCCCTATAGGATTTCTGCTTGTCACCTGTCATCCAACAGTTTTTTTCCTAACTTGATGTTTCATTTCTGCTACTGCAGGTTGTTCCATTTCACTATGAACACAGCTCTCTTTCTTCATTCTTTAAGACCACACTAATACAAGATAGACAACTAGTAGTTGTGATTATTAGCAAAGCATTACAGAAGATCTAGGCAGACAATCAAGGGGGGAATTCCAACATGGAAAAGAAAGATACTTGACATTGCTGCTTCAAAGCTCCAGCAATCAAACCCTACCCGAGAAGCTGCTCACTGGTTACTTCTCTCCAGATTCTAGGATCTGGCCTACTGGCATCATAAGAAGGGCATTCTAAGGCCATCTCCCAATTTCTTCTTTTGCTCCTCCCCAAATCAACCAACCAACCAACCAACCAATCAACCATTTTTCAGTGGCCAGAAGAATCAACACAATGCTTATTTTAAGAAAACCAAACCTGGTGGCCAACAAAGCAGATTATAGAACCAATGGGAAATAGCTTCTCTGCCAAAGGGAGGCATCTTTTTACCATACAAACAATTCCAACACATTTTATACTCAACATTTCCCACACACAGTAGTCATTGGTTCTGACTTTGTCCATCTAAAAGCCTTTAAACAATTTCCCCAAATAACAATTTTCTCCCTAGAGTGCCCTCCTATTTCCTAGAAAAACTACCTTTATTGATCCTTGTATCATTGGGCTTTTTATTCCCTCTGGCATTTTTTTCCTTACATCAGTGGTATATTCTAATAAGGTTTTCATACTTTCAGGAAGTTGTTTAAAAAGTGTAAAGAAATCTTATCTTTCAAGGAATCATTAGGAAAACAGCAGATGTTTTCAAATGTGTCTGCACATTAGAATCACCTGGGGAGCATCTAAAACTTGTTCTTCAGACCACACTCCAGACCAATTAGCATGAGGGAGTGGGTGGGTGCTAGAGATCAATATGATTTTTGTTTGAAAATTCTTCATGTGATTCCAATGTACAGCCAAGATCGAAAACTACTGGGTTAGAGAGAGAGATACATCCTCAATTTTAAGGGGTTAACTTTTACATAATGGTCAAATGGCAACAAGATATATGCGTTTACAAAATTAGAGAGCTAGGTGTACATTTAGAGCCATTTCTCTTGGGAAATAGCATACAATTGGCTTGGATGATCACTGGTTGAAGATACTGACACTGGGATATGATGCATCGGCTTCCAGATGAAATGACATTGCTGTTTTCTCTGAAAGCAATAGCGTCGACTATGGTAATCACTTGACTGTCAAATTTGTGTATTCCAAACCTCCCATTAGCAGCTGAATTTTATCCATGGGTAATTAAAACATTTCACAGTAAACATAATTTAAAGTAAAATAAATTTTATTAAATTTCCTATGGCTCAGATTCTTAGACAGCTGGTAAATCTTTCAGAATCAGTGATGTGAAGGAAATGCAAGAATGATTAAATAACCTTAGAGAGATCTTAAACTCTCAGCCCACCCACTGTCTCTCTGTGGTATTAATAAATTCATTTCAATATTAATTTTCTGGGCCCAGAATTATCCTCTTAAAAGAGTGAAAAAGTGTCTGAATTTCCTGAATTCTACCTTTTCCAAAATTCAATACATGTTTAGAAAGGAATTAGAGAATTTTGCACATAGAGAGGATATGTACAGAGTTTTGCCTTCAAGGTGTCTTTCTTACTCTCACTAATCAGAGACTGAGTGGCTGCCTTCCCTCCACTGTGGTTCCCCTTCTTATTCCATATCTGTACACAGCATCATTACAGTTCAGTCTTCCAAATCAGAAACTTCCAGGCCATCTTTGTTTTTTTTATTCTCCTCCATCCCCTAACGCCAGGGTCATCAAAATAAATAATTCCTCACTTTGGAGTATCTGCCAGCCATTATGCCTCCTCTACCTTTTCACTGCTGCTTTTGTTTTTTTTTTTTTCACTGCTGCTTTTGAAGATCAGGCCTTTATTCCTGAACTTCCCGGCTGATGCCTCAACTTTCATCAGTCTCTCTCTTCTTAGTTCACCCTGCTCTTTCATGAAATTTATCTTCTTGGTCCCCCATTTCAGCAAAGCCACCCATACTAAATTCCTTAGACTGCTTCTTAAGGCCTTTTGTAAGGAGGATATTCTCTGACTCTCCAACCTATTTCTTCCTATTCCAACACCCACTTGTGCTGGCAGTGTAGATTTTCCATAGGAGAGCCTTAAAGGAAATTTTTTAAATGGGGGGATGGTCTTAAAAAATCATTATTAGTTATCTTGAAAATTGCCTCCAATGTAACACCATTCCCCAAAGATGCAGTCTAGTTGATTCACAGAAATCAACAACAATTTATTTCTTTCTCCCATAACCAATTGCTTTATGCCTTGCGTAAATCACTTTGCCATTTGCCTCAGCTATAAAGGAATGATGGTAACTCCTGATCCCCATTCACTCCTTGTCACAATGAGCAGTCAAAGAAGATGGTAGTCAAATAGATGTGGAACGTAGGACATGTTTATGTGTCAAAAGATGTTACTGTTATTTTCGAAATTGAATTGGAGTACGCAAAGCTGGTCCTTCAAAGATCGGCCCCTCTCACTCTCAGGAAGCCAGCACTGAAGATGCTAATTAGTGTGTCAGCTCCCCGTCAGCTGCTTCTCTTCTCTGGAAGTGCCCTAGTCTTCAAAACCTGCCCCCGTCCCCAAGGGGCAGGCCCTGGTGGTCAGATTTTCTGCCTTATAAATCAATGCTCCCAGCCCTTTGGATTCAGGGTGAATGGAGAGTAAACCCAAGGAGAGCTAAACTTTGCACCTAAGCCAGTGACCTACAGCTTGGCTGAGTCAATTACACTTACTCTTCAGAGATCCTGAAGCAAGTAACACCAAGAGGACTGGCCAGGCCAGTTAATGGTAACTGAAGAATGCAAACAAAACAAAACAAAAAAACCCTGGAGTGGGGTTTTTCATCTCCCACCTTCCTCTCTTAAGTTTTTAAAACAAATCCCAGACATCATATTAGTTCACCTTGTTAAGTTAATTAAACAAGGAGGCCAGTAGACTGAGGTGGTTCTAATGCCATGGAGGTCTACATAAGGAAACCAAAGTCTAAGCCTGTGAGTGCCTCAAGGCTACCAAATTGAAACCTAAGGACAACCAATCACCAGCAGCAATGAGGCTTTAAGCTGTAGCCAATCAATAATTTCCTTACTTTGCTTCCATCTTTTCTCTATAAAATCTCCCCGATCTGTTTGTGGAGTGCTCCTAACAACTTTTGATTTGGCTTTGCCTGATTCCAATCAATTTTCGCTCAAACTCTTAAAATATAATATGCTTTAACAACCTCTAAATACTTCATTATGCATCTTTAACAGATGAATTTTGTTTTTTTGTTTTTTTACATTTTAACAGAATTAATAGTGTAAGGGAGGAAAAATAATTTTTCTTCTACACTTCCAAGTTCTTGGTTGAGACCCTTTGTAATAAAAGACAGAAAAACAAATTTATGAGCGTGTGTCACTTATGTATACTGTCAACAACAACAACAACAAATGCAGGAGGCTGCATTTAAGAGTAGAGTTTATACAGAACAAATGTATGAACACCTGGGGGAAAGTGGGGGTGCGGTGGGGTGGGATGAATTAAAAAAAAAAAAAGAGTAAAGTTTCTTTGGGATCTTAAGAATTATAGTTTTTCTCCCTTGATCTCTTAATATAATGAATTTTATATTAATGGATTTTTCAATATTAATCTTTCCTCTAATTTCTTGAATAAACTTCACTTATGATATATTTTTAAAAGGTTGCTGTTGGATGTTGTTTGCTAATATCCTATTTAAGACTTTTGCATTACTATAAGTGGGAGTGGTCCATGGTTTTCTCTGTGTGTGTGTGTGTGTGTGTGTGATCCTCATCAGGTTTTGGTATCAGTGTTGTGCACACTTCAGTAAAGGAATCGAGGAGTTTTACTTAGAGCACTCTGAATAGATTGACATTATCAATTCTTTAATAGTTGGGAGGTATCACCTGGGATGGCTTATAGATCTAGTGCTTACATGGGGACAGGGTAATTCTTCAATTATTTTGCTATTTCTTCTAGAAGAATGACATGGTTAAATATACTTTCAAAAAATCTTTGCTGGTATTACTTTTCCTAAATTATGTTTTCCTGGAAAATTATCCATTTCATTGAGGTTTTCAGTGTATTTGTTCTCTGTTTGGCATACAATTGTGAAGTAAATCTCTAAGATTTTAAATTTCCCCTGTTTTGGTTGTTACTTCCTACTTGCAATTTCTTATTTTGGGTGTATGTTCTTAAAGTCCTTGATGAGGTTAGCTAATTGTTTGCCTATTTTTAAAATCTTTTGAAATAACCTTATTTTTTCATTTTAAATTGTTCTTTTTACTAGCATTAACTTATGCTGTTATTAATTTATTCCTGAGGGTACTTTCTTGTTCTTTTTCTATTTTTTTGAGTTGGATGATTAATTTTTATTATTTCATTTTATTGATATTGAATGTTATCAATTTCCCTGTGATCACTGCTTTACTTGTACCCCATAGATTCTGATATGTAACACTTTCATCAATATTTTTTAGAAATTCAGCAATTTCACTTTGTACTTCTACTTTGACCCAATAAGTGTATAATACCGAGTTTTAAAATTTCCAAGTAGAAGGACTTTTAAAAATTTTATTATGAACTTCTGGTTTATTGCATTGTTAATAGATAATATTTTTGATTATCTTTACTTGATAAGACATTAAGGTTTCCTATGGTCAATTTTTAAGACTGTTTCATGTTCACTTGGAAAATAACACGATGTTATATAAGTTTTTGTTTATTCTTGCTTCTCTTTGTAGTCTCTGAATTTTGAAGGTTGTTGTTACGTGATTTGGGTATATAGATTTATTATGGCTTTTTGTAAACTGTGGCCTTTAGCATTAAAACTTGTCCTTCTTTGTCTTGTTCAATGCCTTTTGGGCTGAAGTCCACATTGCCAGACATCTAGATCCCAAGTTTTGGTTTGCACTTTCCTAGTATACTTTTGCTCATCCTTTTATTTTCAGTCTTTGGAATTAATTTATATCTTGTATTCTGCAGTTATGTTTGCTGTTTTGGAGTCACTCTGAACATTTAAAAACATCTTTTTTTGATCATAAAAGTAATATGTGCTTACTGTGAAACAAATGGGAACTACAGAAAGTATATAGAAGAAAAAACCAAGCACTTCTAATCTTCCACTCCAAGGACAACTGCTGTTAGCATTGTGTTGTATTTCATTTAGTTGTTTTTTTCTTCTTTATAAAACATTTGTGATAAAATATTTCTATTTTATATGTTGCCTATTAAAATAAAACATTATTCTTCAGGACGTGAACTGCATTTTCCACTTCTTTTCAGAACCATCAAGTGCAATATATTCTCTTTTCCTGTGTGCCCACATTCAAGTATTCAGAATGCCCACTCATGCATTTATACTGAAGTACACACATTATTTTTAAAACACTGCCACAGGATTTCTGATTACAAACTTAAGCCCTACAAATTTTGGATGATGTGGAATATGCTCTCTGCTCTCTGGTCTGGCTAGCCTCTCTAATGGTGGGTCAGGATTAGTAGTGACCACATAAATTATCCTCCAAACTGGGACTCTTTTGATGTGAAGGTGGCACTATTAATATTTATCTCAGGATAACAGGCATAAACCAAGAGCGTCCAGGGAAAACTGGAATCTATAATCATCCTGTAGATGAGGAGCTCCACCTTGAGGATACTTCCAGACATTCCTCCCAGTAGGCTGCCTACATTCTGGCACAGTTGAGAATGTTGGGGTTTCAGACCTTCTCCATCTCTTTTTTTTGATGTACTTATTCTTCCTTCTCAGCAGTCTGATTCTTGTCTAGCTAATTGATGTTTCCATTGCACTAGTCAAGAATTATCTGTTTGTCATCATTATTGATCTTGCCTTCATGTTCTTTAACTTCCGTGAAGGTTTTCATGGTGAATGCAAGGGTTTGAAGAAGTTCTTGGGAGAATGACCTGTCTCATTGCTTCTTATCTTTCAGCTTTGTGTTTTTCCACTTTCTGAACTATCTCTTCAATATATTCCTTGCTCAAATGGCCTTTGTCATAATTTTGTCCTGTTTTTATATGTTCTTACGTACAGCAGAAATATTGAGGATGCTGGAGACATCTATATGTTTTTTTTAATATAAATTTATTTATTTATTTATTTATTTATTTTTGGCTGCATTGGGTCTTTGTTACTGTGTGCAGGTTTTCTCTAGTTGCGGCGAGCGGGGGCTACTCTTTGTTGCGGTGCGTGGGCTTCTCATTGTGGTGGTTTCTCTTGTTGCGGAGCATGGGCTCTAGGCACGGGCTTCAGTAGTTGTGGCATGTGGGCTCAGTAGTTGTGGTTCGCGGGCTCGGTAGTTGTGGCGCACGGGCTTACTTGCTCCGTGGCATGTGGGATCTTCCCGGGCCAGGGCTTGAACCCGGAACCCCTGCATTGGCAGGCGGATTCTCAACCACTGCGCCACCAGGGGAGCCCGAGACATCTATATTAAATGTTTCTTTAATCTGCAAAACATCTGTGAGCTCAAACTTGCTTGGCACAGTGTTATACTTGGCTACTGCACATTCAACTTCATAGACCTGAACGACAGCACCAGGCTGATGCTTTTAAGTAGGTAATGACAGTTTGTGTCTACTTGGCAGAATGACGGTATCAGTAGTTATAATACCAAGGAACAGCAAGAGTCACAATGAAGAGCAAATTCTAGACATGGTCAGATTTTTCTCCAACTAAGATGATTTTCTGGACATCTGTGCCATAAGCAATGATGTAATCAGTGTTTATGGCCCAGTTGAAATTTTGACCCTTGAGGAAGTCCTGAAGGAACTTCTGAATCTTGGGGATGTGGCAGAGCCACCACCAACATGGTCATGGACCTGTGATGTGTCTTCATTGACTTCATGAAGGGCTTTCACCACATGGTCCAGCATGCCACAAAACATGCCAGCATTTATTTACCAAAATGAACACAGGTAAAGTAGATGTAAATGGAATTAATCTAAATCTTGTTCAAGATGTTGAAAGATTATGTTTAAAATGTTCACAAATATCAGAGAAGCACCAGCTAGCCTTCTTGTTCTCACTAATGTCCTTCTTATGTTTCCCTTGAGCTTGACATTGAAATGGTTGACCACTGGTTAAGGAAGTGTTCTGCACCCAAAGACATCTCTCTAGTCCCTAAACGTCAAATATTTCTTCTTCAAAAGGGATGATTAATACACAAAACAACACTACATCTTGTGTCAAAGATCAATACATTTCATTTGACAGCAACTACCCTGTTCAAGCTCTTAAGTTGTGGCAGTGGCACTTGGATCATCGACAATACTGAGACCAATAATATTTCTAGAAGTGTTTGTTCCCTGGGGTTGGGAATCATGAAAGATCTACTGTGGTGATGTGCCAGCTGGCCAAAGTAATCCCCTGCAATTTTGTTCATCTTCTTCAAATCAAACTTTAGACAGATAATCTCCTCTTCATACTCCACCTAGATTTTTGGTCTGCTTGTTTTACTGGAGAGTTGAGTAATCAAATCTAAGTTCAATTGTACATTTGGCACCAAAAATCATGTTGTGGGGTTCATTGTAACTTAATTATTTGCATTATCTGTTATCAATCATGTGTCTGAAAAAGTGAAATAGCTTGGATGATCCTCTTTCCCTGAGCATTGTCGGTAATCTCAACCTTCTCATCCTGGAGGACACACCCTTAGAAATCTTAGGAATATGGCATGAGATCAGTGCCAACTGCGTTTCTTCAACATGATTTCTGGGGAGGATTGATCTGGCTCATTAGAGGAAGACATAGACATCAGAGCCACTGCATTTCATAATCTTATCATTTCAAAGTATAAAAATATAAAAACATACAAAGAACTATCTGATAAACCTGACTTGGGAATTTGTCTTCTCATAGATTTCTTTATGCTTTAATGTTAAATCATTTTAAATGATTTTAAAATTATATATATTTATATTGCTTATTGTCTTCTTCAACTTGTGTGTCTCACTCAACATTTCACCTGTGAGGTTGATCTATGCCAATATGTGTAGCTCCAATCCCTTCACTGTTGCATAGCATTTCATTGTTTGAATACATATTAATTTATTTATCCATTTTCCCATTTTCCTGGTGATATATTATTAGGATGTTTCCATTTTTCCATTATTATAAACAATGTTGTTGTGATTGTAAAAGAAAGGATCAATGAACTCAATCTTATTAAAATAAACACTTCATCAAAAACATCTTAAGGAAGTGGAAAAGACAAGCCACTGAATATATTTCTAGTGCATATCCCCAACAGAGGGTTAGTACTAGGATGCATAAGAACTCCTTCAAATCAATAGGAAGAAGATAATAAACTCGACTGAAAAAAGTGGGGGGGGAAGGTATGGGATAATTTACAGAAGATCGGAAGAGTAAACCTGAGTAACCAATAAAACATTAAAAGATGCTCCATCTCACTACAAATCAGGAAACATACAAATAAAAACCACAATAACTACTCCATCATACTGTAAAAGTTAAAAAACTGTGATGAGCCCAAGTGCTAGCAAAGATGTGGATTGATGAAAACCCTTTGTACCCAGCTTGAGGAAGTTTGAATTAGTATGGCCATTTTGGAGAACAAACTGGCAATACCTAATAAAGTTAAAGAAAACCCCCTGACCAAGTACATCCAATGCTGAGAATGTATCCTAGAGACGCTCTTACCAAGGTATCCAGGGAGATGTATGCAAGGGTTCTTTATGGTTTTTTTTCACTAAGCATTGTTCAGTTAGCATAATTTAAATCATGCAGGTCGTACAAAACTTTAAATTAGAATGATTTAGCTATCTCAATATTTAATTAACCAGCGTATATTACTATAAAATAAACTGATGCTCAGCAAAAATACCTAATGGTTCTAATGCACTCATTCATTTTCTTTTGCATTTATTATGTGTCTACTATGTGCTACATAGTATAGTATATTAATGCTGGGGTGAATGAGACAGAGTAGCTACTGCTTATTAACATAAGTTAAAAAAATTACTCAAATACTCTTATCTTGGGACTTCCCTGGTGGTGCAGTGGTTAAGAATCCACCTGCCAAAGCAGGGGACAAGGGTTCAATCCCTGGTCCAGGAAGATCTCACATGCTGCGGAGCAACTAAGCCTGTGTGCCACAACTACTGAGCCTGAGCTCTAGAGCCTGCAAGCCACAACTACTGAGCGCGTGTGCCAGAACTACTGAAGCCCGCGTACCTAGAGCCCCTTCTCGGCAACAAGAGAAGACACCACAATGAGAAGCCGGTGCACCGCAGCGAAGAGTAGCCCCCGCTCGCCGCAACTAGAGAAAGCCCATGTGCAGCAGTGAAGACTCAACGCAGACAAAAAAAATTAAATAATTAAATAATTAATTAATTAAATAATTAAAAAAATACTCTTATCTCTACTCTTATAAATGTTGCTGTTCCAGAAGGCAAGTTCTGGCTCTGCAGGGGGTATAATACTTTCTAAATTAATCCACCCCTGTTTCCTGTTGTCTATCTCTTGCCATGATCATAGATGGATAATACTCAGTAATCTCTGGCTGACGGTGATCAGTGATAAAGTTTTTGCCTACTTATCCTCTGGGCTCTCATTTGTAATGAGACGTTAAAGACATCCATTTAGTCACCAGCAGGAAATGAATATCATATACAAAATGGCTTGTGAAATTACAAAACACAGAAATAATTTCCTGAAGTGCCATCTTTCAGAGCTGCTCCGTTCTTGGCTTCTAAGATGCAGAGGAAATAAGAATAATAAAACTTGATAAAGAAAGAAGAGAAGGGAAAACATTTCTTCAGTGCTTTTAGTATACTATCTAATGCATTGCTCCTAAAGCATTTCAGAGGGAAAATGAAATGTGTTTTTTAAAGTTGTTTTTTCTTTAAATCAGAGGATATTGACAACATCTGTGTCCCATTTATCACTGCCCACAGGCACACAGGTGTGGAAGGTTTATCACTTATGTGATGAGGCTTTCTGGGCAGAGCAGGGCTTGAGAGGCAAAGAAAGGAGACTGGCTTGGGGTCTTTATTGAGATTAGGGAGTGGGGTCAGGGTGAGGGTTCCCACATGCAGGCAGGAGCTTGTGTAGTTTAATTTTTCAGTACAGCCAAAGGAAAGAGCACCCAGGGTTTCTTATAAGCCTGTCCAGATGTGGGGCACAAGGGGAAGAGGCTTAGAAGTTGTCAGCAAATATTTAAAAAAATGAAATCAGACTCTATTGTACTATGTGAGTTCTCTGCTTCTATCAGAGCAAGGTCTCCCCACCGCCCTTAGATAAGGAGAGAATAAGGAACAAGTCACTGTTTTTACAAAGACACCTACACTTAAAAATTCCATTCACACCTGATGTACAGAGTGCATCAAATAATGACTTCTTTAACTTGGGCTCATTTTCTCTACTTATTTGTAACATCATGTACTGTATTAAACTTTCTCTAAATTCAACGCTTACTTGTTTTTTTTTTAATTATTATTTTTTTGGCTGTGTTGGGTCTTCACTGCTGTGCGCGGGCTTTCTCTAGTTGTGGCGAGTGGCGGCTACTCTTCCTTACGGTGCGCGGGCTTCTCATTGCCGCGGCTTCTCTTGCTGCGGAGCATGGGCTCTAGGCACATAGGCTTCAGTAGTTGTGGCGCGTGGGCTGTAGAGCGTAGGCTCAGTAGTTGTGGCTTGTGGGCTCTAGAGCACAGGCTCAGTAGTTGTGGTGCACAGGCTTAGTTGTTCCGTGGCATGTGGGATCTTCCTGGACCAGGGCTCAAACCCGTGTCCCCTGCATTGTCAGGCCGATTCTTAACCACTGCGCCACCAGAGAAGTCTGACTTACATGGTTTCTGATGCTTAAATTTTTAGCACTTAGTATGTTCAAGTAAAGTTAAAATGAAATACATATTTATTAACCCAAATCTGATTAAGCAGTTTTAAAATGAGCTCTCAGTTTTAGGCTAAGCAGTAAATCTGGCCCCAAACAATACTATTCATGGAATATTGAGGAGATAGAAGGTGACATTAACAGGAAGTAAGCAGAGAGGACACAGGGCACCATTTTCTTCTGTAGGTTTGTAAGGGAATCCACAATAGGGGAAAAAAATAGCATGTGCAGAGAACACCTTTCTCTCCTTTTGTTAGAGAGGATGAAGGGCTTCTAGACAAGCTGGAGGAAATCATCCAAGAAAAAAACCAGAGAGAGAAGTATTCCTAGGATTTGCGGGGGGATCAAGCCTGGTGATGCCTGTGGATGGGAAGCCAGTGTGCAGCCCAGCAGGGGTGGGAAGACGTGTCTGGAGTCACCATAGGCAAACGCTCTGCCTGGGGCTGGGGTCGGCTCTGGGAGAGGCTATTCCTCCTGGGATGGTGTGGAGCAGCCCCAGCACTGGGGGGAGAGACTAGGGCTTTAGCACAAAGATGATGGAAAGCTGGCAAGGGCTTTGGTGAATTTCATGAGGCTGAGAAGATTATCATGGACAAGAGACAGACAACGCTAAATAGAAATATGAGGAGACAGGTGAAACAAAATGAAATGGATACTTTGGAGGAATGTTTGATATCAGGTACCAGTAGATGTATAAAAATGGTGAAGATGCTTAGGAATTCTTAGGAGAAAAACAGCAAAATAAATTGGCAACAAAATTGCAGATTATATTCATTTGTATGTTCACCCATTCAGTCATTCGACAGATCGTTATTGCATGCTCATTGTGTACAAGTTTTAGGTACAGGGAATAAAAAAGTAGGAAAGATGAGGATCTCCATGAAGGGGCTCGTGGTCTAGTCCAGTGCTTGGAGGGGTGGAGGGATGAGGTCTTGACTAGAGGCAAGTCCCAGGAAAGTCAGCAGAAAGAGACTGAAACCAAACATATCCCAAGATTATGTCTACACAGACTTCAGGAAAAGGGAATGTTACTTTTTGTTTTTTTAATTGATAAGGAGCTATCTACGGATATATTTTTCTAGAAATAAAATATACTTTTAAAATATATAGAAATGTGACTTAAATCTCAGCTAGGGGTTTCCCTACCGCTCAAGACATAGGTGAAATAGGTGAAATAGAACTTCAGTTTTCTGTGAATTCCCAAAGTCAGGTGTAGGGATGGGGCTAATTAATAATTCTAAGGTCACTCCATCTATGGAGTGTGGATCCTCACCAAGTCCACTCTCACATGAAACTCTGCCCTTTCTCCACTTTCTACCCCCTATGCATTAAGCATTCTTGACAAAAGAAGGTCTGAGGCCCTGAACTTACCACTGGCAAGGAGAAATGATTGCCGTGGCTGACTTAGACGAGAGTTCCTCAATCCTGGCTCTACTGATACTTTGGGCTGGATAATTCTTTGCCGTGGGGGATGTCCTGTGCATTGTCTGATGCTTAGTGACATCCCTGACCTCTGCTCATGAGGTGACAATAACAATCTTCTCCTGCACAGTTGTGAAAACTAAGTGTCCTCTGGGTGCCAAAATTGTTCCTGATTGAGAACCCCTGGCTTATATCAATCAATCATTCCTCACCCTGAAGCAGGGTTTTGCACAATGGGGTGGGGAGTGGTGTGGAACGGATGTTGAGGAGGGTGGCAAACATTGTCAGTTCAGGGCCACCCTGTCACACGACTCCAGAGGGCACCTTCACGTTGTGTCTTACTTAATGGCAACCCTGGCTCAATGCCCCTGTGCGTACGCTCCTGGAACTGTTCCACACAGAAGTACCATGATGGTTACCTACCTATCCAATATACAATCTTCCCTTTCATCCCCAGGAACAGACCCAGGTCCCCACTAGTCAGGAGGGTCAATCCCAGGCGAATTAGGTGAAGTTCATCTTCAGGGCTTTTTTCTCTGTCTATACCTCTTGCTTTTCCCCACTTCTACCCTTAGGTTTCCTTAAGTTCACTGCCTTCTTGTCAAGAACAAAGTTCTCTGGCTGTCGCCAAAAGTCCACTGTGCATTAGTGGAATGGGTCAGAGGAGGGGATGATAAAGGACTGAACCTCTAATAGTAGAAGCACAGGTCGTGTAACGTCTGGTTGTAGTAATGATTACAGCACTAACTCTACATGCCGGTTACTATGCTAGGCACAGTATTTGTATGTCTCACTTAATTTTAACTATCAATGTATGAGGTAAGGTGCCATGATCATTCCCACAAAGTGAGGCTTGGAGAGGTTAAGGAAGTTTCCCAGTGTTAAACAGCTAATAGCTAATGGATGTGGGATTTGAACCCAAGTAGTCTGGCTCTAGGGTTTGGACTCCTAACCACTTTTCTGTAAAATGGCCCCTCAAATTATACCACACATGCAATCACTGTGCAGGTAACCATTTCCGGCACCATGTCTGGGGCTGGCTTTGCTCATCCTGACCACTAAACACAGGCAGAATAACTGATGTGGGAGCTGAGATTTACCTTCAGGGCTTGGGAAAGCCAGTGGGAAGCATCAGCTGGACAAGCTGATGTGAGTGGGATAGACACCCAGAGCAGCAAGATACAGTGTAAGTGGATGAGATGGAGAGCAGAACACCAGACCCAAAGTGTCTCAAAGACAACCACGTCTCAAAAAGAAAACCAGACAAGAAGTGCAGAGCTGGTAGACTGCAGGGGCAGACCTGGAGTTGAGATGCAGTATGGCCTCTGATGAGGGGGTCAGAGCCCAGGGCACCCGAGTGCCCGCAGCTGTCTGTCCTGGGAGCTGGCTCTCCTGCGTCTGAGTTAAAGGCAGAGTGTTGACACCAACTCCATCTGCATGTCCCATATTGTCCTTTAGGACCATGGCACAATCCACAGTCTGGATTTTCTTGGGATGACAACCACAAAAAAAGACAAAGAAGCAGGGCTCTGCCTGCCCGTGGAAGGTCAACCCACTACACAGCTTTGGGGAAGATAGAGTTACTCAGGGGCTGTGATTTAGGGAAACCGAAAAAGCACCTTTAGCACTGCAAATGTCTCTTCTAGCTGCCATTTATGGCATGTAAAATTTCAGCATCAAGGATTCATTTATGGGGATTAGAGCTCATGTATATGTCCATGGAAGGGACAAGGGGGAGCCATAACCTTCCATTAGTACTTAAGAGAAGACAAGTTTCCATTGTGAAAATGGAAAGAGCCCTTGTGGCTGAGACACAGAACAGGTAGGTTTTGATGGCAGCATAGAAGGAAGGACCAGTTTGGGGTAATAAGATCTGCTCAGTAAGAGCTAGGCCAGGAGGGCACAGCTGTGCTAATTCATTTCAGCAGGAGGCAGAATGAGGACACAGGGACACAGAGAGATGGGGACTTACTGGGGATGAGAAAAGGGAAGTGAGTGTGAGGTCAGAGTGGGAGGGTTGCTGACACCAAACCTGGTTTGTTCATTAACTCCTCAGGGTCCCAACACTTCGATTAGTTACTCTCAGTTGTTAAACTTCATTTTGAATTATTTTTCTCCACTAACATTTTTGTTTTAGTACTTAAAATTATTATTATTATTTGTAGTTTTGTGTTACACTGTCTTTCTCTGCACACATTGTGTGTGTCAACATCACCTAGTTTGGGCTAGGATCCAAAATTTCCCTGTAAAATGTCCCTCACAATATTCGGGAAATTTATACTTTTTCAAAAGCCAAAACATCCTTCAGCAGTAATAGTGGAGCTTTTTGCAGCAAAAAGCATCTAAAGATGATGTATTGTGGCATCACTTCACCAAATGCTATTTCAGCTTTGGGTACTGTACACAGAGACTACGGGAAAGCAGTTCCAATGGTGGCAATAAAACTTGGAGCATTTTTGCACTTAACTATTAAATAAAGAGTTGTAGATATTTAAGCAGAATATCAAGTGGGAAAGCCAGCTGTGTACATGAACAGGGAGTCAAGAAAGCTGCTCTACAGACACCATCTGAGGTTCAGTAATGAGAACATTCAGTAAATGCCTGTGCTGGGAATGTTTTATTAATGCCATGTTACTGGTCGTTTCAGAAATGCTTTTAAAAATGGCTCTTGAAGCATCCATGAGACTGAGATGTACCAGAGAAAAGTGGGAACAGTCAGAGGGGGTTGTCTGGGGCTTCTTTTGGCAGAGGCCAGGCCAGATGAGAAGATGCCGTGGGCTGGGAGTGGCCGAGTAGGGGCAGGGGGCGTGGGACACTGAGAGGGGGGTTTATCTGAGGGCAGATGTGAGGAAGCAGGAGCAGGGCTCTATGTCAAAGGGGTCAACATTGTGATGGAAGATAGGAGCATGCTCGCAACTAGGGGGGGTTCCATACTGGGTTCGGAGTGTGCCCTGGGAGGGAGTTGGGGCCTTATCTAAGTCTTTAAAGAAGTCTTTTCATCAGAAGGCCTGCCCTGCTCACAGCACTCTATGTTAAGTACTCCCTGAAAAAAAAATTCTTTACCTTTAATTAAATTAATCATGAAATATTTCAGACATACAGAAAGGGATTAAGAGGCTAATGACCACTTATGTATGCATCGCTCAGCTTAAGAAATAACCCAATACACATACTGTGGAGGCCCATCTCCAGAGGTAATCAACATCTTGAATTTTGTGTTTATCATTGCTACTAAGTTGTTCTATTTTATGACATATGCAAGTATTTACGTACAATACATGATAGTGTTTTGCATATTTTAAAATTTTAATAAAAGGGTATATACTGTGTCAACATTTCTTTCATTTTCAACATATTCTCAACATTTTTTTCTCAACATTGTGTTTTGAGATTTAGCCATTTTAACTATTATATAGTATTCTGTTGAATAAATATTCTACAATTCTTTATTCATCCTTCTGATGATAGATATGCATGAGTTTTTCTAGGGTAAATGCCTAAGAATGGACATTCTAGACCATAGAATTTGTGCATCTAAAACTTTCCTAGATAATTCCTGGGAGGGTGGGCGGGGTGGTTCTTATGAACTTGTAGGAGTTATTTATTTATTCTAGACCTTAACCCTTTATCAGTAATATGCATAGCAATCAGTGGATTGTCTTTTATTTTATGATGTCTGTCAATAAAGAGACATTTTTAATAGAGTTGAATTTATCTTTCCTTTTAGATTGTGCTTTTATTAAAAAAAAACTTCGTTATATATCCTTTTCTCCTTCAGGGTCATAAAGATGTTGTTTTGAATTATATTCTAAAGTTTTAAAGGTTTGATTTTCAAATGTTACATTTGGTCCTCAATTCATTTGGAATTTATTGCTGTGTATAATATGTGTACCAATTAACATTTTTTATATGGATGTCCAATTGTACCAACATAATTCTTAAAAAGTCCTTCCTTTCCTCACTAAACTTCAAAGGCAGCTTGTTTCTATATGAGTAGGTATGTTTCCAGCATCCAGATTCTGTGCTATTTGTTTGCTTGTCTATCCCAATGCCAGTGTTACAGTAGTAATATACTATAGCTTTATAATAAATATTGATACTGGGGGTATTTTTTTTTCAGAAGGTTAGATTAAGCTGAATAGGACAGCATTTAAACATAAGTAAAAACGGCACCTCATTATACATAAGCATTTTCCTCCAAAAATTTATTCTTTCTTCACAAAATTATTATTATTATTTGCCTTTTGCTTTTCCACTGGAATTTCATGAGACACTTTAAAAATTCTTTCAAAAATCGTATAATGGGGTTTCCCTGGTGGCGCAGTGGTTGAGAATCTGCCTGCCAATGCAGGGGACACGGGTTCGAGCCCTGGTCTGGGAAGATCCCACATGCCGCGGAGCAACTAGGCCCGTGAGCCACAACTACTGAGCCTGCGCGTCTGGAGCCTGTGCTCCGCAACAAGAGAGGCCGCGATAGTGAGAGGCCCGCGCACCGCGATGAAGAGTGGCCCCCGCTTGCCGCAACTAGAGAAAGGCCTCGCACAGAAACGAAGACCCAACACAGCCAAAAATAAATAAATAAATAAATAAGTTAAAAAAAAAAAAAAGAAGAAGAACCTCTGCTTTGCTGCAGCTGTGAGGAAGAGGGAATATTTTTTAAAAAATCGTATGATGAAGAGTTTGGCAAAACTTGTGGTCAGAGGATGCAATTACTATTTCTGAAACAAAAATGCTTTGGGGCTTAAAACAATAATGAGACACCACTACATGCCTATTGGAATGGTGAAAATCCAGAACACTGACAATACGAAATGCTGGTGAGGATGTGGAGCAACAGGAACTTTCATTCATTGCTGGTGAGAATACAAAGTAGCACAGCTACTTTGGAAGAGAGTTGGCAGTTTCTTACAAAAGTAAGTAGATTCCTACCACTCAGTCCAGCAATAGTGCTCCTTGGAATTTATCCAAATGAGTTAAAAACTTATTCCATACAAAATCCTGCACACAAATGCTTATAGTGGCTTTATTCATAATTGCCAAAACTTGGAAGCAACTGAGATGTCCTTCGGTAGGTGAATGGAGTTAAAAACTGGTACATCCAGACAACAGGATATTATTTGGCAATAAAAAGAAAGAGCCACAAAGAGCCACAAAAGAGACATGGAGGAATCTTAAATGCATATTGCTAAGGGAAAGAAGCCGATCCGCAAAGGCTGTATACTGTATGACTCTAAGTATATGACATTCTGGAAAAGGCAAAACTATGGGGACAGTAAAAAGATCAGTAATTGCCAGAGGTTTTGGGGAAGAAATGAATTTTTTTTAAAAAAGGGTTATAGGAGAATTTCCCAAATGAGGTAATGAGATTGAACTAGATTGAGTTGGATGTCCCTGTTATTTGTTTTCATAGCATCTTGTTCTCACCCAGAATGTGAGATTTATCTTACTGTATTGCAATTGTCTGCTGCCTTCTGTTTGGGTGTAAGCTTCTTGAGGGGAGTGCCCAATTTTATTTATTGTTTTATTAAAAGTGGTAGCAGAACACTTGACTCTTGTTTGGTGCTCAAAACATTTGAGAATTAACTTGTGACTCTAGTGATGCAATGTAATAAGAATCTAAAAAGGAGATGGGAGAAAATTAAGAAAAAAAAAAAAACCCTAATGCTCATTTGCCATGAATAAATGGAATAAAAATGAAACAATAAAACCCAAACCTTAAATCACAGTATATTTGCTGTCATCACATTTTATGTTTAGACATGTGGATTTCACTTTAATGGGGTTCCCCTGCTCCCAGAGAAATAAATTTGCAATTTGAATATGCTGCCATGAATTTTTGAATGTGCCTTCTAGAAAGTATCTGAGGTAGAGGCAAACATGTTTTTCTTCCTTAAAAAAAAAAAAATCCTAAAATAGCTAACTTGAAAAATATTAGTAAGCATTGCATTTAAAGGAAAATAATGGTGATCAGGCTTTTGGAAAAAAACACTTAGGTATAATTTTGTTTCTTCTCCACTTATATTTAAATGTTGCCTGGCCCAGTTTTCTCTACCCTTATGTCAGAAAATTACTATTCTCTACAGTGACTTCCTATTCTAGCCTCTCTTGGTTTCTTTTTTCTTTTCTTTTGGGGGGGGGGTGGTTATCTCCAGTGAACTCTCCCTTCCTCTCCCCTTGCCACTGACTAACCAGGATTATCTCTCTCTTAGAGATATCAAAAGATGCCAATAAGAGAGGGACAAGACAAACCACTAACTGGGAAAAAAATATTATCAGTACCCTGGTTAACTAACAAGGGGTTAGTAACCAGAATATATAAAGAACTCCTGGGAATAAATAATAAAAAGGCAGACAATCCAATAGAAAAAAGTGGGCAAAAGAAAGAATGGAAATGCTATTTAATACTGCAGAGACATTTCATCAAATTGGCAGAATCTAGAAAAACTGATAATACCAAGTGCAGCCAAAGATGTCCAGCTGTGGGAACTCCCTCCCATCCGCTGCTGGGGAGAATGCAAATTGGTACAATCACTTTTGAACCGGCTTGAAAAACAATTTGTATTACCTAGTAAAGTGGAACATGACCATACCATACGACCCAGCCATTCTGCTACCAAGTACATGCTCTTGGGAAACTTTGGCACTTGTGTATTAGGAGACAGGTACCTGAATGGTTACTGCAGCATTGTTTTTTTTGTTTGTTTTTTTCCAGCATTGTTTATAATAGGAAAAAAACTGGAAAAACCCAAGTGTTCATAAAAGTAACATGGACAAACAAGTACGGAATAATTATATAGTAAAATACTACACTGCAGTGAAAATGAATCAACTTCAGTACATACATGACATGGATGATCTTAAAGGCATAAACTTGAACCAAAGAAGAAAGTTATAGAAGAAGAGACACATAGTATTATTCCACTGCAAATGTTCAAACATGGGGACACAGAGATTGTAAAGACAGAATAACTAGAGAATGATTACAATTTCAGGGCAGTAGTTACTACTGAGAGGAGCAAGAAAGGGTGTAATCAGTGAGGGCGTGGAGTGGCTTCTGGGGGTGGGAATATTCTATTTCTTGATGTGGTAGTAGGCATATGAGTGTTTAGTTTATTACTGCTCTTTAAACTGTACAAAAGCTTTCTATATACACTTGCAAATAAGTTGTATTTTATAATTTTAACAAGATGCACCTATATGTGGGACAGTGACATCCCTCAGATTCATGGTCAGCTTAACTTGCCCTTGATGCCATTAATTTTGTTCTTTAATTTCAGACCTTTCCCTTCCACTAAGTGGGCTCCTGCTTCTTTATGCCTTTTCAGTTTCCTGTGTTCTGCTGTCTTCTTTACTCCTTCGTACTCTGTTTACAGGCCACCGACCTGTGAGCCTATCTCAATATTGTCCCTCCTGGGTTGGAGAACAGTCAAATACAGAAAAGAAAGGGTTCACACCTAGGCAAGAACCGAATTATGTAACTTAATAAGTTAATTAGTTACCTAAGCTTCTTTTAATTAGAGACCTTTTGTGTGCCAAGTTGTCTGCTAAATTTT
The DNA here is from genome assembly GCF_009873245.2 of Balaenoptera musculus. Classification (NCBI taxonomy): domain Eukaryota; kingdom Metazoa; phylum Chordata; class Mammalia; order Artiodactyla; family Balaenopteridae; genus Balaenoptera; species Balaenoptera musculus. The sequence goes on along the minus strand of NC_045793.1, from coordinate 61,960,698 downwards.
GGGGATAAAGCCCTTATCCTGGCAGGGGACCCACAGCCTATTTCAGCCTGGCAGGCAGATGTCCTCTGTGTTGCCAGGGCTGGTCAACTGGTGTGGGCTGCTTCTGGCAGGGCTATTGGGGGAGGATTTCTGTGTCTGCCGCAAGGGAAGAGGTGGCATCTGTGTAACAGATTTGCTATCCTTGAACTTAAAGCAGATGCTTTAACGTCACATAGAGGAAGAGAAAGTGTGCTTAATAAACCCGTGCAATGAGATCTTTCTCCTGTAAGCTCCCATGGTGATGTTTTATTCTGTATTTATTTGGCATTAGCCATGAACTGCCACTGCACCACTCCCCCCAGCCCCAATTTTGTCTTCTTCAATATGTTTTAACTTGGTCTGTTCAGTTCTGGTATTAACTCTGTAAGTGACAGAGAACTTGCGTTTATATCCCACATGGAAGTTAACAGGTAATCTTGCATATGATATGGCTAAATAAGCATTTATTAACTGATTTGTCTAACATGGTTTCAGCACCAGAACTGAACCTAATATTTAGTACTATTTAGGTATAACTGTTCACAGTGAACCAAATTGACCTTGATGGTTTATTTTTTTAAGAGGGTGGCTTATATTTCTTGTAAATGAAAGAGTTTCAGACTCTGAGATTCTCATTTGTAAACTAAAGACAAAGTTAATAGCACATAAGGAAAATGACAAATCCTTAGTATTTGGATTGTTTCTTCCTTAAAAATCATTTTTAAAAATTCAAAATCATGTAACATTTTACATTGTACAATGTATGCACAAAAAGGAAAACATTCTTTTTATAGCATCCCACCTACATAGTATAATTTAAGAGAAGTGCTTTAGAGCATATTTCAAATACAGGCTGTCATCTTAAATACATATCCTTTATTTTGTTGCTAGAAGTTGTTAGGTGTTTGTGTACTACCTCTCTCTCCTGTTTCAATAACATATTCCTTTGGACAGAAATATGTAAACAGGTAATAATAGGAACTAGCCTTAGAGAAAGAATTTGAGCGTAATATAGTTTAATTATATCATGCAATGTTTCTGATTTTTTTTTTTAAATGTTTCTGATTTTTGATGGAAGATTAAGAGGTTGGGAAAGTCAGGCATTTTAGACTCAAAGAAGAAGTGACAAACTGTAGATAAAACAACATGCTTGGAAACTTGAGCCACTGAAAATCTTAACCTGAGAAAAACATGAGTTTTTTCTGTGTTTTATGAACAAGTTTGGATTCAAAAGGCCATGTTTTTGAAGGGCTGGTCTCATACATTGCCTACATTTTGTGGTTTCAGGATCATTCTCATGTTTCCCCAAACCTTTCCCCATCTGTTGGTTGATACTGTAAATGTCTATGACAGTGGACAGTCCATTCGATTTCAGGTTTAAAGTGAAGTTGCTCTGGGAGAGTATAACACAATGACTTAAATTCAAACTAAGGCCTCTATTGCTGATACCAGATGCTTGATTAGAACAGATTTTGGTAGATGGACAAGAGAGGAGACTTGAGGAAGGATCATAGTAAGCGTGAGAAATCCAAACTAAAGACGTATCTGTATATCGTGATTTCTTAATAAAATTCAAATGGCACTTACTTCTAATGTGTCAATGTCATAAGTAGAATTTTAGTGCATGTGCACATTTGTGTGCAATATGTCATGCCTAAAGTATTTAGAAAAGGCAACTTTGCTCTTGACATTGGCTCTGTCCATACTCCCCTTTTGCTAGTGAATTCCTTATCGCATTCCAATCCTCAGAATCATGCTGACTACCATGTTTAATAGATATTTATAAATAGGTGTTTAGTAGATGCCCTTAGAAAGAGACAGAACACAAGTCTCCTCCTGCATGCCTGTGTCATGGGACAGAGGGAGCGATCAACAGACAACTACTGTTTCTTTCTTGGAAGCTCTGTTGAGGAGCGACTCAGTGTTGGCTCTACCAATTTTACTATAATCGTGTATAATTTCATCACTTTAATTAGTATATTTCTCATATAATTCCTATATGATATAGTTAGTACATGACAATTGGCAAATGGTTTGGTGTCAGTTGTATAATAGGCAGAGTTAGTACAGAATGTTCCTTTAACACGGGTTAAATACCGAGAAATATGAAAATAAAACTTGAACTTTCTGTGGTAGAAAAAAAACAAAAACAAAAAAGAAAACAAAAACAAAACCCTAATCTTTGTCAATTTATGGAAAGCCAGTCCTAGAATACATGTTTCAGACAAAATCCATTTGTTTGATCAAGTGCAGTTTACCTGCATGCTGTGAACAGATATTTTTCGAGGTTATTTACTGTAGGTTTTGAGAGAAATCCCTCAGTATCAATGTAAGCAATGGTTTGGCCACAGGGATAAAAGGGAATAGTATTACATTTTCTGCAGAGGGGAATTAAAGTTGGAAATTAATGACATCCTGAGTATTAAGATTTGGAAAAGTACACGAGCTAAAAACATCCTGACTACCAGATTCACATACAAGAAGCTTGGGAGTCACTACGCTGTTCTAGCAGATAAAAGCTGAACAGGCTGAAAATAAACAACTTTTCTTGGATCTGTAAGAGAAGGGAGGACAGAGGGCAAATTTCTGCCTCCAAGACTGGAGAGAGAAGTAAATATAGAGGGTCACGACTTACCTGAGCAGAGACTCAGGAGTAAAAACCGCAGTGGGAACCAGGACTGGAGAAGGAAAACCGGAACTATAATTGACGAATTGCTGAAGGTTCAGTGTAGGCAAGTCAGAGTTAAAAACTCCAAGGACGCCCAGTCTTGAGAGGGCGGGCAGGGGATGGCGGGCTCAACAATATTGTGAGAATTACCTTTAGGAGCTCAGCCAGGTTCTCACAGCAAATATTGGAGAAAAATCCCCTGGTGCTTCCAGTAGGGGGAGGGGAAAAGGAACCATTTTGAACAGGGCTTCCCTTCAGGTGAAACTAATTAACCACAGCCTAATTTACTGGGATATTTTCAGAGCCTAACTGACCTGGCAGAAGGGAAATACACAACTCCAGCCCACTCTAGCCATCCCGTCCTGTCTAAGTGGGGAGAAAACCACTGGGAAACTCTTGAGAAGTTCACAGTCCAGAGGCACAGGTTCACTAAAGGCTGAGACCTAATCAGAGGACTATAGAAAAACTGCCCTGTCCCCGTACCTCACCATTACATTACTAAAAGCATATTTCCCGGGTTTCCTTTTACCCAGTATATCATGTCTGGTTAGAAGAAAATTACAAGGCATACCAAAAGGACCCTGCAGCACGGATGATGGGCTCATGCGGGGTCCAGGAGAAAGATAGAGAAGATCTGAAGTAGAGCTATAGCCATGGAAATGGACAGATGGGACAGCTGCTGGCAGCATGTAATATATTTTGGTCTGTATAATGAATGCATCTTTTACTGAGTTAGCTCAAAAAAAGAGGCTTAAGATCATCATAGATGGAGCATTGTCTTTACAATATGCCAAGCCATCATTTGTAATTACTTTTATTTTCATGATGAAGGGGAGAATCAAAACACGGCTCTTTCTCAGGAAGAGCATAATTTTGAATGGTTGATATATATAATCTCCAACCAGACATTTAGAGTGTTCCTGTTTCCCTCAATAATCTTATGTTATTTACATTGAGTTCCTCTCTTTACATAAGGCTGTAAGCCTCGAAAATTGTGGTTTAAAATTTGGCAAGTGAGCAAGAACTTTCAGAGCTCATTAATCTCCATGCCCACAATCTCAGTAGCGTTGCCCTCAGAAATGTGCTGAATCCTGGTGCACCTTCTGTTAAGCTCAGTGGAGCTCGCAGCTGGGCCAGTGTTATGCAAACTGCTCAATTGCATGGATTCAGTGGTAGGCAGGAGTCTAAGGTGATCTCCAACCCTTGGTTGTGGGAGGGACCTGTAAATATGGTAGGATATTACTTTTATGATTGGGTTACGTTACATGGCACAGTTGGATTTTAAAAAGGGAGATTATTCTGGACCTGACCCAATCAGATCAGGAATGAATGAAAAAGGAATGAGGCTCTTCCTGGAGAGAAGGATTCAAAGTTTGGGAAATTTGAAGCATGAGAAGGATTGAACCTGAGAAAGATTCTCCATTGTTGGCTTTGAACATTAGTGGACCACATGGCAAGGAGTATGAGCAGCCTCTAGTTGCTGAGACCATCTCTCAGCAAGGAAACAGGGACTTCAGTGCTACAGCCTCAGGGAACTGAACTCTGCCACAACAACATGAGCTTGGAAGAAACCTTGAGATCCATTAGAGGTGCAGCTGGCTAAGACCTTGATTTCAGCCTTGTGAGAACCTGAGCTGAGCCCCCCTCCACGAGGTGCCTGGACTTCTACAAAGCTGTGAGCTAATAAATGGGAGTTGTTTTAAGCCACTAAATTCGTGGTGGTTCATTTTATAGCAGTAAGACCTAAAGCAGATTCTCAACTTGAAATTGGTCTGTGTTTAAGAAACGCTAATAAATCATGTCCTCACCATTACAACCAAATAATTATCTCAGAAAACAAGAGGAAGAATGCCCTCTCTTTACTGCCTCACTGCCACTGAGGGGCGATGGGACTTCTCTGGATATCAGCTTCCTCAGCCATAAACAAGACAGCTAGGTAAGATGCTATCTGGTTTCTCTAATTCAAACGTTGTATTATTTTCTTCTGACCACTGCTCCCTATAACTGATAAAATGAAAGTTATTGCTAGAAGAGTGATTCCATTCATTGCTCACAGTATTGTAAGGAAAGGAGGACGTGCAATGGCTGGAAATAATGCTGTGGTGCTTGGTGAAGATATGGTTTTATTTTTCTATCCCTACTTCTGGGCTTACTCACCTGTGCTGCACTCCTGAGGCAGACATGGAAACCTATAGGTTCAGATTCTGAACAAACATTAAAACCCTTACAGAAAGCTTGGCCCTTATTAAGGGATTTATTAACATAAGTCTTGAAAGTTAATGTGTCATGTTTTAGGACTATCATCTTAAGCAGAATTATCCTTACATTATTTTATTTAAAACAAAACAAACAAGGACAAATTGCACAAAACAAGAAAACAAAAACAGGTCAGTTTTGATCCATTCAGGATACATTTATTGTCTCTGCTTCCTGGAAGACCAAATATACAATTTATTTTCAGTGTAAGGAAGACTCTTTTGCCACTACTCTGGACGTAAAACTGTGTGAGAGGCTCCTCACACCAACTCAGGGCAGAGAAAGAATAATAATGATCGTTGTATTGACCTGAAAGACAGGCTTCCTGACTGTCAACTAACTAGTTTTGTGCTTCAACTTAATGGGTACTAATGACTCATTGCACTTAGTGATTCCAGTTTTCCCATAAGTGAATAAAATTTCCTGAATGAAATTCTAAATTCTAATTAAATTCTAAATTAAATTCTAAATTTCCTGAATTGTAATATCTTTATACCCACCTAACTGTGATTTGGGGCTCCTATTAACAGAACAATCTTTTTAAAAAAATTAACTAATTTTATTTTATTTAGTTTTTTGGCTGCGTTGGGTCTTCATTGCTGTGCGCAGGCTTTCTCTAGTTGCGGTGAGCGTGGGCCACTCTTCGTTGCTGTGCGCAGGCTTCTCATTGTGGTGGTTTCTCTTGCTGTGGAGCACAGGCTCTAGGCTGCAGTTCCCACTTTAGTACCAGTTTCACATGATTTTTCTTAATTTCTTGCAGCATCTTTCATTAATTTAAAAGCACATTTAAAAATATTTTCCCTTTAAAAATATTTTAAGATGGTTTGAGGCTAGATGATTTGGGGCTCTCTGTTATTCCACATTCCTGGAAATTGAACAAAGCTCTTATTTCTTTTCCTTAATGGCCCAGTGTTTGTCTTAATTCATTTCACTGAGGAGCTTCTGGGTTCATTTTTAATTTTTCTTGGTTAGGAAGCTCAGTTGGAATATTTTAGTTGTACATAGACTATCTTCACTTCCCTCAATTTCAGTAGGTTTCAGGGAGGGGAGAAGCATACCATACATGCAAACTGCCCTTCTTTACCAGAACTTATGTCTCCATTTCTGATTGGTCTTCTTAAAACCTAAAATTTCCTATTCAGCCTCTCTGTCAAATAGATAGTGATCAGTAAATGCACATGAAATAAAATAGGGAAGATGTTCAGTCATTTTAAAATTGCAGTGAATCTCGTGTTAAAGAACATTTTATAATTTGTCGGTTATAGGAGTCTAACATGAAACAGCAATCCATCATTCACCGGCATTCAATATACTGATGATTAAAAGACAAAACTGAGTTCAGGGACTCCTCATCTGTCTCTCTAATGCCAGTGCACATCACAAAGCCTGATGCCCAGCAGACATTCAATAAATGTGTGGTCAAAGAACGGTGTTTGAATGAATGAACTAATGAATGACAGAAAGCAGTGTTAGCAACTACAATAAAATATCAGACGTGAGGTGGATCACAACAAATTTGTTATTAATAATAGCTAAAATTATAAGGTCGTGAAATTTAAAAAGGAGTAAAGTTAAGGTAAAATATAGCATCATTTTGATTTACTTGTATTCCCTTATATTTTCTCGAGCATGAGTTTTTATTTTTTTAAAATTTCTTATTTAACTATAGTTGATTTACAGTATTGTGTTAGTTTTAGATGTACGGCTTCAGATTCTTTTCCATTATAGGTTATTACAAGATACTGAATATAGTTCCATGTGCTATACAGTAAATCTTTGTTGTCTGTTTTATATATTGTAGTGTGTATCTATTAATCCCATACTCCTAATTTACCCCTCCCCCTCCCCTTTCCCCTTTGGTAACCATAAGTTTCTTTCCTATGTCTGTATGTTTCTGTTTTGTAAATAAGTTGATTTATATATTTTTTTAGACTCCACATATAAATAATATCATATAATTGTCTTTCCCTGCCTGACTTACTTCACTTAGTATGATAATCTCTAGGTCCGTCCATGTTGCTGCAAATGGCAATATTTCATTCTTCTTTACGGCTGAGTAATAGTGTATTGTATGTATATATACCACATCTTCTTTATTCATTCATCTGTATATGGACATTTAGGTTGCTTCCATGTCTTGGCTATTATAAATAGTGCTGCTATGAACAGTGGGGCTGTATGGTCAGGCCACTCAAGGTGGCTGTTCTCTTGCTCTCCGTACATCCCCAGCCCGACCAGTGCCTGCTTCACCTACACCCTACTCACATGACTGACCTTCCTATGAACTTGCCCCAGACCCCAGCTGGTGATTGTTCTTATCAAAGGGGTGGTGAGGGTCGTGCCCCTCTACTGGTTTCGCTGGTAACAAATGAACCCACCTGACGTCAATTCCCCTGTAATTGGTAATCCGCCCTTTACCCTGGGAGAGACTGCCATCATATCCTGCCTGCTGTCTGCTGCACATGATGGAGTGTTGCTCCAGGACTTTGCTTCAGACGTGTAAGCTCCCCCATCCATTAAACCGTTGATGTCTCTGTTGCCAACTCTGGGCTCTTTCTTTGATCTTGAAGTTGGGCAAGCACAGGCCTTGTAGGCCTTTGGGGTGCAGCCCAATAGGGGTGCCTATATCTTTTTTGAATTAGAATTTTTGTTTCTGGATACATGCCTAGGAGTGGGATTGCTGGATCATATGGTAGCTCTATTTTTAGTTTTTTAAGGAACCTCCATACTGTTCTCCATAGGGGCTGCACCAATTTACATTCCCACCAACAGTGTGGAAGGGTTCCCTTTTCTTCACACCCTTTCCAGCATTTATTATTTGTAGATATTTGGTGATGGCCATTCTGGCTGGTGTGATGTGATACCTCATTGTAGTTTTGATGAGCATGAGTCTTTTGAGGGTAACACTATTGAGAATTGTTGATAATCTTCAGAATGTTCTATCTGTTTTGCAGTCTTCCATCTGGGATTGTGTCACACTTTTGTGAATATCATGCATCATGTGCAGTCTTTTTTGAGAGCCACTGAAATATATCATTTCAGCTGACCTAATGAATTATAATATAAATCACACAGGAAACTAGTTACAGTTTTTAAAAAAATGAGTGGTAATTATTTATCATATATTACATAAATGATTTGCTATTTGAAAGAGCATTTTCCTTATGTTTCACTAGTTTCTAAAATATTTGGACAAACACTTATCGAGACATTTTTCTACATTAGTTTCTTCTCTTGAAATCAAGATAATTATGTCCACAAGCTTGTAAGAATTTCTTATAAAGTTTTGGGAGAGTGAATGGACATGACATTCTCTCATACATCATTTCTATAATTTTGAGGAAAACCTAGACAATGTAAGGTGCAAAGTGAAAAGAAAAAAGAGATAGACACATTTTAAACAACAGAGACTTTTTAATATTATTTATGCTATTGTTGGTTAATAGAACTTTCTGACAGTCTTTTAAAAAAATTAATTAATTAATTTATTTATTTATCTTTGGCTGTGCTGGGTCTTTGTTGCTGCTCGCAGGCTTTCTCTAGTTGCGGTGAGCGGGGGCTACTCTTCGTGGCGGTGCATGGGCTTCTCATTGCGGTGGCTTCTCTTGTTGAGGAGCATGGGCTCCAGGCAGTAGTTGTGGCTCGTGGGCTCTAGAGCGCGGGCTCAGTAGTTGTGGCACATGGGCTTTGTTGCTCTGCGACATGTGGGATCTTTCTGGCCCAGGGCTTGAACCCGTGTCCCCTGCATTGGCAGGCGGATTCTTAACTACTGTGCCACCAGGGAAGCCCCCTGAAAGTCTTAAAAAAAAAAACTACCAGTATTTGAAGGGATCCCCAAGGTTGTTTCATTTTCTGGGTCAACTGTAGAGAGGACAGAGTATCTTCATTTATTACTGAATAATGGAAGAAATAAATAGTTAACATAGAAAGATGGTATGCATAAAATATAGTCTATCCTGGATATTAAGGGAAAGACATTGGCATATCTTCACTAATGTATGACACTGAAGACACACCATTAATAATAAATCATGATGGTGATACAAGGGAAAGTATACTAACCATCTAAGAGCATAGATAAGATCCCATTCAGAGCCATCTTACACTTTTTAAAAATAGGGTGTTCCTTTGTTTCTTCCATGGCATATGTTCCCGTTGGGTATTATATTAGAGATGCTCATCCACTCTTTGATGTTTTTGTAAGGCTGTCTTCTATAGTTCAGAAGCACCTTCTTGTTTTTCATTAATAAAAAAAATTCTAGTCCTCTTGATGTACTTGTTTGCTGTGAAATAACTCTTTAAAATGATAATCTAACACTTTGTTACTCTGACCTTTTTCAAGCCCTTATTGAATTTCTGGCAACTCAGAAGTTCCAATATATGCTTAGTTTTTCAGTTCTGAAACCGAGTCCTTGTAAAGCTAAGATCCTCTGCCAAGTTTATGATTAACCTCTCTATCCAAAACTTTATTCCCTTTCTTGTCCTGTACGTGTTCCCCCTCAAGATTGAAGAGTATCAAAGAAAAGGGGGGATTGAAACTGAGCAGAACCCTGCAGGGCCCTCCTGGGTACAAAAGCCTCCTAGATATTCCTAGAGTTCCAAAGGGCAGATTCAAACAGTTACTAATTAGGGAAGTGTGGAAATGCCAAAACAAAGGAAAAGCAGTATAGAAACAATAATGCAGTGATAAAGCAGAGTCCTAGTTCCTCCTCAAGGAATATACATAGCAATCTGATATATCTTTGAGTTCATTTATAAGAACTAAGACCCCCCCATCCAGGTGGAAAATGGTAACTTCAGGCTGAGCACAAGCACATAGACCTCAGACTAGTTGGAACCAAAAGGCTGATGACTGGGACTGGTGGAACACCACCCTATTACCTCACCACCAACCAATTAGAAGAAAGTCATGCATCCTGCAGCCCTCTCCCCAAAATTTGCCGTTAAAAACACTTCTCTGAAGACCACTGGAGAGTTTGGGTCTTTTGAGATGAGCTTCTGTACTCCTTGTTTGGCCTTTGCAATAAACCTTTCTCTGCTCCAAACTCGACATTTCAGATTGTTTGGCCTCACTGTGCATTGGGCACATGAACTTGGATTCAACAACAGTTCCACTGAGATTTTAGAAAATATCTCCTTACAAATCCTTGCACACAGTTGGTAGGAAAATTTGCAAAATAGTGCGGCGACTATACAAAAAATTATGGAGATTCCTCAAAAAAATTAAAAAGAGAGTTACCATGTGATTCAGCAACCCAACTTCTGGGTATTTATCCAAAAGAATTGAAATCAGGATCTTGAAGAGATTAGCACTCCTATGTTCATTGCAGAACTATTCACGATAGCTAAGGATGTGGAAACAACTTAAATGTCCACAGATAGATGAATGGATAAAGAATATGTGGTATGTACACACAATGGGATACTATTAAGCCTTCCAAAAACAGGAAATTCTGCAGTATGTGACAACATGGATGAACCTTGAGGACATTATGCTAAGTGAAATAAGCCATTCAAGAAAGACAAATACTGCATGATTTTACTTCTATGAGGTATCTAAAGCAGTCAAATCATAGAAGCAAAGAGTGGAATAGTGGTTGCCAGGGGTTGGAGGGAGGGAGAAATGGGGAGTTACTAATCAATGAGCATAAAGTTTCACTTAAGCAAGATACATAAGCTCTAGAGATCTGCTGTATATCATCATTCCTATAATTAACAATAATGTATTGTACACTTAAAAAAATTTTAAGAGGGTAGATCTCTTGTTGTGTTCTTATGTTAATAAAATAAAAATTAAAACATCAAATTATTAAAATAAAAATCAATGTTCCATTGCTGAAAAAGGTATGCCATTACATTACAGTAGGTAGTTGAGGATTTATTTAAATAAAATGGTAATGTAACCATCTAAGCCAGTCTCCTTATCACTTTACATGCTTTGTCATCATGTACAGCAAATATTCTGGGGAGGTGATTTTGGTATATCTTTAAGATATTTAATAGTAATGTTGCTGAACTGACCTACTTGAATATTTAAGTGGAGAAAATATCAGGACTCCTAAATATCAAAGCTGCTCTTAAAGAATAAAAATGTAACCATTGTGGATGTTATAAAGAGCTGATACAGATTCTGGAAGCAATTTCCGGAGTTCTAAGGGTATAGTGAATAATGTCAACATCGTGGAACTAAGTCCATAAACCTCAAGGTGACTCCTTTGGAAAGGAAAGAATTCATTCGATGGATGGACCATAGTTCAAAAAATTTTCCCTAGTTTCTGGGACTATATTTGCCTTTATGTTCATTGATGACTTCTCAAGTGGTTGTGACAGGACAGTGTGGAAAGGGAGGCTTGGGACCACACTGAAGGACTTATTGCTCAGCTGGAAAAAAACTGAATTAGAGTGATCAAAATAAGATTCATAAGCATGACCTTGGTTCTTGAAACTTGCCTTCTTTATCTTCCCATAAACAGATCCTTCCATCATTAAAACCTGGATTAAATACCACCTCCTCTTTTATTCATTCATTTATTCATTCATTTCTTTTTTCCCCCATTCAGCAAGTATGAGCACCTGCTATGAGCCAGCACTAGTCCAGGTATAAGGGTTTACCAGAAAGCCAGAGGGAAATGGTGTCTGCCATCACAGGCTAATCACACTTTATTTGTATCTCTCTTATGGCAATCACTACAGTTTAGTTATTTGGGCATATCTCATCCTCCCATAAGATAGTGAGTGCTTTGATGTCAGTATCACTGTCTAATTTACTTATCACAATGTTTTACAGCTAAAAGACAACTGACAAGTGGTGAATGAATGGACAGTGAATGAATAAATAGGTGAGTGAATGAACCAATTTTTCTGACCTATTATGCCTGAGTAATGCAACATAATTTTTACTTTTCTGAATTGGTACAAAAGAAACCCAACCTCCATCATTATGGATTGGAGTCACATAAAATAGGCGTCAAGGAAGCCATTACAATGGAATTTTTAAAAATCCAAATGTATTTCTGTGGAATTATAGAATACATTTTCATAGCCTAACATAACTGAATCAGGATTTTAAAAAGGCTACAGATGCAGAATGATGTATTTACATAATAGACTTAGTACCTATTTAGAAGAGGCCATTAATGTGTATTAAGAAAGAATACCACTATATGAAATAGCTGTAGAGGAAGTTTTTCAACTTCCTTAAATATTTCTTTATGCAAAATAATGACTCAATAAAGTAAAGATTAGAAATTAACTCCATACTTTGGTTTATTTTAGAAAATAGTTTTCTTACATGTATGTAAACTAGCTTTGAGGAAGAAGATTACACTGGAAAATATTTTAAAGAATCGAGATTAATATAAAGTTTAGGGAATTGACAGAATGTAATATCTGCTGAAAATGTCCTCTGTTGAGGTACATTCCCTCCTATTTGAGGAGTTGTCAATTTGGGGTTTATTTCTCTCTCTCTTTAGCTTTTAATTTCTTCCCGTAATTTTTGCCCCAACAACTGTCTTCCCACCAACAGTGTACAAGGGTTCCCTATTCTCTGCATCCTAGTCAACACTTGTTATCTCTTGTCTTTTTGACGACAGCCATTCTAACAGGTGTGAGGTGATATCTCATTGTGGTTTTGATTTGCATTTCACTGATGATTAGTGATGTTGAGCATCTTTTCGTGTACCTGCTGCCCATCTGTATGCTTTGTTTGGAAAAATGTCTATTCAGGTCCTCTGCCCATTTTTAAATTGTATTATTTGGTTTTTGTTTGTTTGTTTTTGTTTTGTATTTTGTTTTTTTTCGCTATTGAGTTGTATGAGTTCTTTATGTATTTTGGATATCAACCCCTTATCAGATACATAATTTGCAAATGTTTTCTCCCATTTCACAGGTTGCCTTTTCATTTTGTTGATAAGTTTGGTGTAGTTACAGTTGTTGATTTTTGCTTTTGCTGCTTGTGCTTTTGGTGTCATATCCAAAAATCATTACCAAGACCAATGTCAAGGAGATTTTTCCCTATGTTTTCTTCTAGGAGTTTTATGGTTCGAGGTCCTACATTTAAGTCTTTAATCCATTACAAGTTATTTTTTGTGAGAGGTGTAAGACAGGTGTCCAATTTCATTTTTTTGCTGTGAGTATCCAGTTTTCCCAGCACTATTTATTGAAGAGACTATCCTTTCCCCATTGAGTATCCTTGGCTTCCTTGTCAAATATTAGTTGATTATGTGTGTGAATTTCTTTCTGGGCTCTCAATTCTGTGCCATTGGTCTACGTATCTGTTTTTGTGCTGGCATTATATTGTTTTGAATACTACAGTTTTGTAATATAGTTGGAAATCAGGAATATGATGCCTCCAGCTTTGTTCTTCTTTCTCCAGATTGCTTTGGCTATTTGGGGTGTTTTGTGGTTCCATACACATTTTTGGATTGTTTTCCTATTTCTGTGAAAAGTGCCCTTGGAATTTCGATAGGGATTACCTTGAATGTGTAGATCCCTTTGGGTAGTATGGATATTTTAACAATATTAATTATTCCAATCCATGAGCACAGACTCTTTTCCCATTTATTTGTGTCTTCTTCAATTTTTTTCATCAGTGCCTTATAGTTTTCAGTGTACAGATCTTTTGCTTACTTGGATAAATTTATTCCTAAGTATTTAATTGTTTTTGATGCTATTGTAAATGGGATTGTTTTCTTTATTTCTTTTTCAGCAGAATAGTTGTTACTATATAGAAATACAAGATTATTTTTGTATGTTGATTTTGTATTCTGCAACTTTACTGAATTTATTAGTTCTAACAGTTTTGTGGTGAAGTCTTTAGGGTTAGGTTGGTCTTATTAAATGCAGTCCCCGAATCCTGTCCCATGACTAATGCAGCGTAAGTTCCCTATAACTTCTGAGACTCAGAACTGTGAACAATTCTCAGAATTGTTTTGACAGTGGTTCTACAAATGGTGGAACTTTGACTGACCTTCATCAATCTAACATGTGAATTCTTTAGGCTATCTGCTCTCCTGCAGAACAGCCATCTTGAGCAATTCACCTGTTGTGATGGTTTTAATAAAGGCTTAAGCTAACAGCTTTTAGTTGGTTTTGTCTTCTTTCACAAATTCATAATTTGGCTGAATATTATTTTCCTTAAGAACTTTTAGATTTTGTTTTTGGATCTCATGGCACCCAGTGTTGCTGATGAGAAGTCCGTTCTGCAGTGGTCAATTCCCTATTCTGGGGTTAGCACCTTCCTTTGCAGCCTCCGCATTTTCCTGCCAGGACCACGGCTTACAGCTGTGGCTTCCCCGTGCTTTCTTTTTCCAGAAACTGTATAATTTCTGGTCCACCAAAAGTCCTTTCTCTGTTTTTCAAAAATCCCAATGTAATTATTAATTTCTTTTAAAAATGTATGTACCTTTTAAAAAATTCTTACAATGATTTGGTGTTAAAAGGGGAGATTTCAGCATGTGCTCAAGTCGAAATAAGATTAATTTTGTTTGTTTCTTTGGTTGGATCCACATGAAACTATATCCTTCGGGAGTAGAATTGGTGTTCAGATAAGGACTTTTATTTTTACTCTCTACATTTCTCTATTTGAATTTCTGCTTATGAGTTTCCTTTTGATTCAAAATAATGGGGTACTTGATGTATTGAACATCTTCCTTTTCCACCTCCCAATGTGCTCACCAGCTTTCTCCACCAGCTCTGGTGCCCTGTCTGTGCAGCTTTCCAGTGTGGACAGCACCCAGGGCTCTGAGCCCTTTGTTTTCCGAGTGGGCTTACCCAATGGAGGCAACAAGAGCAGATCAGACAGGGGGAGGAGATTGAGGTTGGGGCATTTATTCACTGACCTCCCCACTCTCTCCCCCATACTGATTATCCTGTGTTGGTTCGTCCTCCTATGAAGACAACAGTTGCCAGGCGGCCCTTGGCACATAGAGACCCTCACTTCCTCATCTTGATTCTTCAGGCCTAGGGATCACAGTGGCTCCAAGGATGTTAGCCTGGAGACCACATTCCATTGCTGGCTTCTCTACATCCTGCCCACAACTTTGTGATTAGTCCCTTTATTAAATCTTCCTCTAATGACTCAGCCTGAGTGTCATTTATTTTTGCCCTGGATCCTGACCAAAACAAAACCAAAATCAAAAAACAAACCCCAAACCAAAGCAATAAAGTATTGTGGTAACTTAACTCTACAGATTGATCTTTTTTGCTGTTTTGTAACAGAGTAAAAGTATTTTAGAAAGAATATAGGTGAAGAAAACTCATTTTAGTTGAAGGAAGTATGCCACAGAGGGGAAGTAACAATAAATATTTCATGAGTACAAACTTCAAGCTGAAGTCAATCTCTTTCCTGCTCAGCGGTTGCTAGGTTTCTGGGCCTGGAGGGAGAGCAGACAGGAGTATGGCCTGGCAGACAATGGTCTTCACCCAGCACTGTTCAATCCTGCTGCAGAGATTTATAGAATCTCAGAGAGGGATGGGGCTGTGGGGCCTGTCTAGTGCAGCGACGCACAGCACAAAGCGCCCCTCTATTTGTGAGATGGATGGCCCCAGATTTAATTTGTGTGGTAACTATTTAGAAACTACCCATGCTGCTACTACTTCTTCAGTGTGTCTATAAAAACCATTTTAGCGGCTATCATATAGTGCTGATTTTCTCTTTGGGGATTTTGGAGAGTAGCTAACAATGGCATCAGGTAACATTCACAGAATGCTTGCTGTGTGTCAGAGATGGTGCTCAAAGCTTGACATGCATCATGTCCCACGACCCTCACTTAAGCTCCGTGTGGCTACTGTCTACTGTCAAGAGTGGTGTATGATAGTAGTGGACAGCATCATTAGTCCAGTTTTACTGATGATGAAAACAAGGCAGAAAGCAGTTAAGGGACTTGCGTATCATCACACAGCCGTTAAGTGATTGAGCAGTTTGACTCTGAACCCCGCACTCTTATCCATTACATGGTTCCTTCCTGTTAAAACACCTATGCAGAAAAATATATGTACATACAATGCAGAAATACTGCTTTGTGCCTAACAACATACCATATATGTTGTTTCATGTCACTAAACACACCATAATGCCATTTTAAGTGATGTCATAGTATTCAGTTGTGTCACTATGCCAGTTTGCTTCATCAATCTCATTGTTATTTCTGCCTAATAATTCCTTTCTAATCCTGACTCCTCTCATATTATAATCTCTGACCCCAACATTTCCTTGAGCTTCACATCCTCAATTGTAAAATGATGATAATAATAATACTTCCTTCATTGAGTGATTAAATATATATTATGAAGCTATTATTATGATGATGATTCGATGTTACAATTATTGTTATTATTAAATAGAACATCAAACATTACTGTTGGGGAGTGGGGCTCTAGATGACTCTGATTTTCTCCATTTTGCTTATAATAATATAATTTGTAGCATTTAAATGTATTGTGTAATAAGGAAAGTTAGTTCACTGGAGTTTTTTGAACAAATTATTCATTTAAATATATAAAGATTAAAATATGCTTTCGCGCTCCTGTCCCACAAGTGGTTTTAACGTTGATCAACAACAGTAACCAGTCCAGAATAAACTCACAGAGTTTTATTTCACTGAGCAATGCTTGTCCTGAGTTGTTTTACCACTTGTCAATATTTCACACTCTCTTATGCAATCAGAAAATGATTCCAAGGACACTTAGCAATGCTACCCCTTAAATAAATACACAAGAGCTTCCCTCTGATTGCCCTGTATTTCTGATACATGTGCTTCTGCTGGAGTGTTAAGGGCACTAGCAATTCACAGGCAGTCCTTAGATATGCAAGAAAGCAGCTCTTATCTTTGTTATGGGGGTGATGCCATATTATCAGCTCCCTATCTTGCTGTATCATCCTCCAGTGACTTTTGTGAGAGTTTGGTTTGGTGTCTTGATTCTAGTGAGACTCAAACACTGCTGCATTTATTCCTGGGCTTTAAACAGGGCTGAAATGGTAGTGTGCTGATGTTTTACAAAACAAGGAAATAACCAGTGAAATGCATCTTTAAAATAGATTATCCTATTTGTAAAAGGGAATCATAAGCACATATAAACAGAACTGAGCCTTTACTGTTTTGGGGACCAGAATGTAATTGTTTTCTCCATGAATGATCCTGTGCCAAAAGTGTGTGTGTGAGAGAAACTGGGATTACATTTTGGTCATTTTCCTTAAGAAAGAGAGATTTAGTAGTTTTCTGTTTCAGTATTTAGCAGCCAAAAACAGCTTGGAACATATTTCATCTACTAAAAGAAAGGTTGCTGATTTGACATAAATGTTAATGAAAGAATAAGACCCAATTCTCAAGATATTTTTTCTTTTATTTAAAATGTAAACTATCACAACACATTGTACAATAAAATAAAGACCTTAGAGTCACATTAAAACTTTTAAAACATCTCTATATAGTCACAAAACATGAAACATGCTGCAGGGATACAAACACAGTTTGGTACCAAGTCTCAGTACACTTTCACCATGAAAACAAATGGAGAAGCACAGCCTATCTGTGAGTTTCCTTTCTTTAGTAGTAGCTGACGTGACTGCTGCCAACAAAGAGAAATGGTTTCTTTCTTTGGAGACTAAATCTCTGATAGGCTTTTACAACTTCATTGAATACTGTGCTTTGTTGAGAAATTACCACTGACTTCTACTTCTGAGCGAGTTGTCATATTAGAATGACAACACGCTTTTACAACACATATTGGCACAATATGAAAAATAAATACTTTTTGAGTTTTCAACTCAAAACAACAATTATTATTAAATAAATAATTATTCCTCATAGCGCATGTCTCATTTTATCTTGCCTTGGCCATTGACACAAATGAAGCTCAAATGAATAATACGTTAGGTAGTTTATTTACGTCTTCTTTCATAATTCTGCATTGCACTCCTTTCATAAGCCACTGAGAACAAAGATAAGGTAAAGGGTTTGTTAAGAAGATTCACTGACACAGTTAAACAAAGTTCAAGGCATACAGAAATTTATTTTAAACTCGTAATTACTTTTTTCACTCCATTGAAGTATTTCTAAGAGTCTTATTTGCACATCTTCCAATCGGGCCTCAGTCTTTATCCTGATTGGAAGTGATCTGTCCAGAATTCTTGGTTATTTTGGTCATCCTCATAGACTTGGTGCCCCCAAAGTGTATTTCCACAATATACTGCAACATTGATTCTCCACAGCTTTCTCAAGCAGTGGCGGACACCATGGTGATTTATAGAAAGGATAATGCCTAAAGTAAACAGGAATAGTAGGAGGATGAAAGCAAAATGTGGGACTTTTATTCTAGGACAGAGTCAACCAATTACAGGCCATGGGCCAAATCTAGCCCACCATCTTTTCTTGTGAATAATGTTTTATTGGAACATGGCCACGCCCATTAATTTATGTATTGTCTATGCCTACTTTAACATTAAAATGGAAGACCTGAGTAGTTGCTGCAGAGACTGCATGGCTCACATAGTCTAAAATGTTTACTACCTGGCTCTTTACAGAATGAGTTTGCTGATTTCTGGTATAGGGGTACCTAATGGTGTGAGGGTCTCTTCCTATCTTGTGGATTCCTCCCAATGATAGATTGTCCTTGAGACTAAAAACAATCTCATTGTCTGTAAGTAGGGCAATTGAGCCATCTAAATACAACATAGTTTAACTTACCTCCTAGCACCCTAATGGCCTGTGAAAGATTAATCACTGCTTCCAAAGGTATTTAACATATAGCTAGCAAGTAACTTAAGTACTTTGACTATATGGACAGAAAAAAGTACCAAATTACATTATATTATATTATATTATTAAATATAATTTCAAAGGGGTCTGCAGCCACAAAAGGGTACGGGTCAGATTGCTGTGATCAAAATACTTAAGTATATATTTTCATCATTTTATCTAATACTTTATACACTTAGATTTACATCGTAGTCAAACTACTGTGCTTTTAAAAATTCAGTATGCATGTATAAAATACTGAATTTAAATAGAAATAGTAGAAAGAATTGTGAAAGACATGTAGGAATCTTAGGTGCCACTCTAAACAATTTTCTCAGTGAGAAGGATTTGTTGAAAGAGTAGGTAGGTAAAGCCTCCAGTGTTATCACTTTCCCCTTTTACCACTGAGCAGGTTCTCATTAGCATTCAAGATTCCCTTAAGTGAGGTTAACAATAAGTTGAATGTTTTATGTCAATCATGCACACACTTCTGGGGTGGAATGGATAGTTTGAGGCCCAATCTTGGCAGTTCTGAAGGAAAGAAACAGTCCATTTCTGACCCTGGTTTGTTTGTAGGAGGAGGATGGTCAGCACAAGTTCAGGTCCTGACAAGCTTTCGGTAACATAATTTTGTTCCTCAGAGAAGGGAAGTGAATGCGAATGTAAACTAACCAAAGACAGATTAGTGATTGAGCTGAAATACAAAGTCCTCTTAATTGGAAGCAGAGTTTCTTACCTGGTCCTTGAATCCTCTAAAACCATATGTAAATGTTTGTGTGTATGAACTGATAAGGGTTTCTCTGGGAAGACACTTTCTAGATTACTCAGATTGTCAAAGGGGTCTGTGACCACAACAGGGTAAGGATCGAATGGCTGTAGAAGGTGTCTATGATAACCTTGCCTCAACTGATTATATGAAAATGTACCCGATTGGGTATAAATTACATATTTGCCCATTTTTTCCTTTTATATCTTCTTAACTAAAATGGAGGAGCAAAAATTTAGTCATAAATTGATTCTGATTCATACAGCGATTCTATTTAATATATCTATAATTATATTATTTTAAGTACATTTAATAGCATCTAATTTGTTCAAATTGCACATATCTATATTACTTGTAAAGTTAAGCATGTTCTGAAACCACTTATCAATTCTGAAAATGGAAAGTTGTTGACTGGTGTGATTATCAAGAAAACCACAGGTATATAAGGGCTAGTGTACACTTCTGATACAAATAAAGCCAGTGTGGTTTAAACTTATATTCCATTTCCAAAAGCTGGAAGATAATACATACT